>NW_007259184.1:13516-14012 GCF_000164805.1 Carlito syrichta | reverse complement strand
TGTGTGGTTTTGATTTGCATCTCCCTGACGATTAGTGAGGGTGAGCATTTCTTCATGTGTTTGTTGGATGCTCGGATGTCTTCTTTTGTGAAGTGTCTGTTCATATCTTTTGCCCATTTTATAATGGGGTTGTTTGTTTTTTTATTTTCAGCACAGTTGAGTTCCTTGTAGATCCAGGATGTTAAGCCTTTGTCAGACCTGTTGTTGGCAAATACTTTTTCCCAGTCTGTAGGCTGTCTTCCTGCTCTCTTGATGGTTTCTTTGGCGTTGCAGAAGCTTATCAGTTTAATAAGGTCCCACTTGTCTATCTTCTCTCTTATGAGCTGTGGCTTTCGAGTTTTGTTCAGGAATTGGATGCCAGTTCCGATTTCCATGAGGGCATTTCCTTCCTTTTCTAAGGTTCTTATGGTTTGAGGTTTTACTTAGGTCTCTGATTCATTTGGAGTTAACCATTGTGCATGGGGATAGATAGGGGTCCTGTTTCAATCTTCTGCAT
>NW_007259184.1:1728-13260 GCF_000164805.1 Carlito syrichta | reverse complement strand
TTGTAGCTTTATAGTAAAGTTGAAGTCTGGTATTGCGATACCCACCTGCTTTGTTTTTTTTACTGAGGATTGTTCTGGCTATTCTCTGGACGTTTGTGTTTCCATATGAATTCCTGTTTTGTTTTTTCTAGGTCTGAGAAGAATGTTGTTGGTAATTTAATGGGTATTGCATTGAATTTGTAGATTGCCTTAGGTAAGATGGACATCTTCACAATGTTGATTCTTCCGATCCATGAGCATGGGATATTTTTCCACTTGTTCGTGTCAGCTTTGATTTCTTTGAGCAGTGTTTTGTAATTTTCATTGTAAAGGTCTTTCACGTCTCTGGTTAGGAAGACGCCAAGGTATTTCATTTTTTTTGTGGCTATTGTGAATGGAATTGTGTTTTTTATTTGGGTTTCTGTTTGTTTATTATTGGTGTAGAGAAATGCGATTGTCTTTTGTACATTTATTTTGTATCCTGAGACTTTGCCAAAGGCCTTTATCAATGTAAGGAGGCCTTTGACAGATTCTCTAGGGTTTTCGAGGTACACAATCATATCATCTGCATAGAGAGATAACTTGACTTCCTCTTTTCCTATTTGAATACGTTGGATTGCCTCCTTTTCTCTGAGCGCTCTAGCCAGGACTTCTAATACTATGTTGAACAGGAGGGGAGAGAGTGGGCATCCTTGTCTAGTTCCAGTTTTCAGGGGAATTGGTTCCAATTTTTGTCCATTTAGGAGTATGCTGGCTATGGGTTTCTTGTAGATGGTTTTTACTATTTTGAGGTATGTTCCCCGTATGCCTATATGTTCAAGGGTTTTTATCAAGAAGCGGTGCTGGATTTTATCAAAAGCTTTTTCTGCATCTAATGATATGATCATGTGGTTTTTGTTTTGACATCTGTTGATGTATTTAATTACATTTATGGTTTTACGAATGTTGAACCAGCCTTGCATCCCAGGAATGAAGCCTACTTGGTCATGGTGGATGATTTTTGAGATGTATTGCTGACTCCAGTTTGCTAGGATCTTGTTGAGAATTTTAGCATCTATGTTCATCAAAGATATTGGCCTGTAGTTCTCTTTCTTTGTTGGATCTTTACCTGGCTTGGGTATCAATGTGATGTTGGCTTCATAAAATGATTTGGGGAGAGTTCCATCTTTTTCAATCGCCTGGAATACCTTCAGTAGGATTGGTATCAGCTCCTCCTTGAATGTCTTGCAGAATTCTGCTGGAAAGCCATCTGGACCAGGGCTTTTTTTTTGTAGGAAGTTTTCTTATTACGTAGTCGATTTCCTTGATTGTTATTGGTCTATTTAGGGTCTCAATTTCTTCTTGTTCCAACCTAGGTAGGTTGTGTGATGTCAGAAAGTCCTCCATTTCCTTATGGTTTTCAAGTTTGTTTCCATACAAGTGTACGTAGTAGTCTCTAATGATCTTTTGTATTTCTTCAGGGTCAGATGTGACTTCATCTTTTGTGTTTCTGATTGTGCTTATTTGGTTTTTTTCTCATTTTTTCTTGGTCAGTCTAGCTAGGGGACCATCAATCTTGTTTACCCTTTTCGAAGAACCAGCTTTTTGTTTCATTGATTTTTTGTATTATCTTTTTGTCTTCTATGTCCTGGATTTGGGCTTTTATTTTGGTGATCTGGATTCTTCTGCTGAAATTAGGGTTTTTGTGGTCTCGCTTTTCCAGCTTCTTTAGGTGGCTTGTTAGGTTGTGAATTTCTGTTCCTTCCATTTTCTTCATGTGTGCTTGTAGGGATATAAATGCCCCTCTTACTACACCTTTCAGGGCATCTCAGAGATTTTGGTAAGATGCTTCTTCATTTTCATTTGTTTCCAGGTATCTTTTGATCTCTGTTTTGATTTCATCATTGACCCAGGAGTTGTTTAGCATGCTGTTTAGTGTCCATGTCTTTGTGGGTTTTGGAGGGACTTTGTTGGTGTCAATGTTTATTTTTATTCCACTGTGGTTCGAGAAGGTACATGGTAGAATTTCGGTCCTTTTAAATTTGCTTATGCTTGATTTATGGCCAAGTATGAGGTCGATCTTAGAATATGTTCCATGTGGTGATGAGTAGAATGTGTATTCTGTGGTCTTTGGATGGAGTGTTCTGTAGGTATCAATTAAGTCCATTTGGTCCAAAGTCACATTGAGGTTCCCGATCTCCTTGCTGATTTTTTGTCCTGATGATCTGTCTAGGGTTGTGAGTCTAGGTATTAAAGTCCCCAGTTATGATGGTTTTAGAGTCAATATCTTTCTTTAGTTTTCCAAGAAGTTGCTTTATGAAAGTTGTCACACCTATGTTGGGTGTATATATGTTTAGGATAGATATTTCTTGTTGATGAATTGAGCCTTTTATCATTATGTAGTGACCTTCTGTATCTTTTTTGATTTTTAATAGCTTGAAGGGTATTTTGTCTGAAATTAAGATTGCTACTCCTCCTTTCTTTTGTATTCCGTTCGCCTGAAAGTTTGTTTCCCATCCTCTTACATTGAGTCTGTGGGTGTCCTTTCTAGTGAGGTGAGTCTCTTGAAGGCAATAGATTGTTGCCTGATGATATTTTATCCATTTTGCCATTCTATGTCTTTTCAGTGGTGCATTTAGTCCATTCACATTTAGGCTAATAATTGAAATGCAAGAGTTGATCCCTGTCATAAGTTTCTTACAGAGTTATTCCTTTTCGTTTGTTGTCTTTCTTTGGGTTTTGGAGTTGGTTCATGTGTGTTTTTAATCTTTTGCCTGTACTCTTGTGAAGAATGTTGTTGTTCTTTTTTCTTTTTCTTCTGTTTTCAGTACTTTCTTAAGTGTTGCTCGTAGAGGTGGTCTGGTGGCAGCGTAGGTTTTTAGGCATTAGATATCTGGAAAAGATTTCAATTCTCCCTCACTAATGAAGCTTAGTTTCGCTGGGTAGGTTATTCTTGGTTGAAATTGTTTCTCTTTTAGAACTTTGAAGATAGGGCTCCAGGCTCTCCTAGCCTGAAGGGTTTCTGTGGATTAATCTGCTGCTATTCTAATTGGTTTTCCCTGGTAGGTAGTCTGGCCTTTTCTCTTGCTGCCTTTAGGATTTTTTCTTTTATAGCTACTTTTTTAAGGCAAATTATTATGTGTCTGGGAGTTGGTCTTCTCATTTGTTGTCTTGCAGAGGTTCTCCGAATCTCTTGTGTTTGAATTTTTTCATCCTTGATGAGATGAGGGACGTTTTCTTGAATGATTTCATGAAATGTTTGTTCCAGTGTGGCTTCTGTTTCTCTCTCTGCCTCAGGAAGCCCAATTACTCTTAGGTTTGGTCTCTTGAAGTGATCATTCTTCTCTTGCAGGTTTTCTTCTGTCTTTTTGAGCTTCTTTTTAGTGCTTTTGACAGTTTGGGTTAGTTCTGTGTTTTGGTCTTTGAGCTCTGAGATTCTTTCTTCTGCTTGCCTGATTCTGCTTTCCATGCTTATTAGTCTGTTATTCATTTCCATCACAGTATTCTTTACTGCTGTCATTTCTGACATCAGCTCCTTCCTATTTTCCTCTTGGCTCTCCTCATTTTTAAAAATTCTCTCCATTAATGTCTTGATGTCTGTGTTTGTTGCATGTAACCAGTTATTCTGGGGGCTCTTCATTGTTTGTGTTCCAGAATCTGTTTTCTCAGTGCCTGATCTCCCAGGGGTCTGTGTGAGACCTATATTTTTCTTTTGGTTTTTCCTCATTTGTGTAGTTTTTCCCCCTCCCTACTTTTTCCTTCCCTCCACTTCAGCTTCTTCTTTAATTCTGTTATTTGGGGGGTAAAGGGATTGGTTTTACTTCTGTTTGTTCAATCTCCTATTCTTTATCTCAAGTTGCACTGTAGGTTGGGGGTGGTCCTTTTTGCAGTTTTGAGATTTACTTAAAGGGGAGTTGTGATTCAAAATCTATCTGCAGGTCCTGGTATTCGCTAACAGGTGTGTGAATAATCTGGAACCCACTTCCCACTGCCTTGGAATCTGTCCGTGCAGTGGGGCTGTAGGTTTACTCCCTGAAATAAAATGTGGTTAGCAGAGGGGAGAGAATGGAGCAGACAGTGGGTTGAAGATGGGGGTGGAGAAATAGAGGAGTAAGGGGGGAAACAAACGAGTGTGCCAACAAACAGGTAAAAACAATAGACCACAGCTACAGATGAACCACCTCTCATACAGAGAAAAATAAACCATAGTGATGCTAACATACCAGCTATCCAACCACCTTATTAGTGTGCTGTTCCTGTATACAAAGATATGGTTTACAGAGAGAAGAAAAGAGAAAAAAAGGAAGAGGAAAAAAGAAAAAAAAGGAACAATACAGTAGGAATAGAATTAAGTCATTAAACTAACAGAGTCAATGAAGCACACTCTGAGACGTTTCGTTTAAGTCCAATGTCCTTTCAGGTCTGATTTCTAGTTTTCTTTTCAAGCTGGTAAATTACTTTGCAGTTAGGGTCAGTTGCCCCTGGTCTGCTGGGAAGGACAGTTCAGATCACCCTCTGTTCACCACTCTGGCCTATGTCTTTTTCAAGCTTGTTTCTCCCATTTTGGTGTTGTTACCTTGAATCGCCAGCAGGTGCTGCTATCTCAGCTGCTCTTCCCAGAGAGGGTGGGGCTGGACAGGGACACAGAGGCTGAAGATGGCAAGATGGCTGCCTGCCTCAGGGCAGACGGTAGGAGACTTACGGTGGGCAGGATGTCTCAGTCGCAGGAGAGGTGGCAGTGATCCCAGCAGATCTTCCCTGAAGGGGCTTCAAGGACTGAAGTTGTGGATCGCCTCCGGTCCGGGTGGTGTAATGTGCTACCAGTGGCGGTGGCGGTGGCTGTGGCAGCGGCATCTGCACTGCAGTGGCTGTCCAGACCGCTGCGATGCCCCAGCAGTGGCAACGGCTGAGCTCTGTATGAAGAGCAGGCTGCGATGTTGGGGTCTGTAGCCCCCGGGGCAAGAGTAGAGACCCATTGCAGTTCTCCTTTGTAGAGGTTTTCACAGACCGGGTTGCCCCATCGCCATCTTGCCGGAAGTCTAATGGTTTTTTTTTTGTGTTATTGTTGTTGTTGTTGTTGTCTCCCTAGCTCTTAGTGTGTGTTACTCCATTTTCTTCCAACATTTATTGTCTCTGATAAGATGTCAGCTATTAATCTATTGGTTCATTTGTACATGATGAATCGTTTTTTTCCTCCTGCTTTCAAGATTTTCCCTTTGTTTTTCTACTTTTTTTTACCACGATGTTTATGGGTGTGAGCCTCTTGGCATTTATCTTATTTGAATTTTCTTGCGTTTCTAATGTGTACATTAACATTTTTCATAATATTTGGGAAATTGCAATTATTTATTCAGATATTTCTTCTGCTTCTCTCTTTTCCTCTGTCTTTCCAAAACATTCTTTATTTGTAGTTGTGTACTTAGTTATGTCCCACATTTCTCAGAGGCTATGCATATGTGTCTTTATTTTTTACTCTTGTGTGTATTGTATTGTTATTATTTATATTCATTTGTCAAGTTCACTAATACTATTTTGCCAGTTTAAATTTGTTATAGAGGCTATTCAGTTTTTATTTTAGTTATTTCACTTTTAAACACCAGACTTTCAAATTGACTTTTTTCTATCACTTTATTTTTATTTTCTCTTTGATGAAATATTGTCATCATACCTCCTTTACCTCTTTAAGCATGGTTTCCCTTTGTTCTTTGAATCTGTTTATAATAGCTGTTCTGAAGTGTTTGTCTGCTAAGACCTACATCTGGCTTCCCTAACAAGCAGTTTCTGTTACCAGCTTTTTTTATGTACATAATTTTTTATGTCTCATACTATTTCTGTTGTAAACTGGACATTTTAGATAATTATTGTAACATCTCTGGCTTCTGATTACCTCTCTCCCTTTCTGGGGCTCGCTGTTTGCCTATTTATTTGGTTCATGACTTAGTTGATCTACTTTAGTGAAGCCTATTTCCCTTGCATTTTGAAGTCACTGACATCACTCCACAGTGGGCAATACCTTAAGCATATGCACAATCACACTGTCAGTGTTTTAGCTGGGCTGTATTTCCTATTATTGTTTCCCATCAATGTTATGCTGTCTTTCTCCCTTTGGTATTACACTTAGCTGTTAGACTCCATTAATTACTGACTGATTGTGCAATTTCTACAATGCCTTAGGGCATTGATTCAGTTAAATCCAGGCTCCTTTTCTAGGGTAGTTTTTGAAGCCACTCTTTTGAGATTAGTCTGAATCCTGGATAGTTTTCTTAGCTATTTTCTTGGCTCCTGCTGATGAACTAGCTAGCCTACAGTTTATTGTCTTGTGTTCATGGAGCTACTACTAGCCTCCTCTTAACTGCTTACAATGAAAATATCCCTTGCTTTCAAGAGTGCCATTAGGCTTAAACTTCCTCCACACTTTGTTCCAAATAAAGTCAGTTCCTTTACACAGGGCTCTGGAGATCTGTTATTACTGCCTCTATACTTGGATAAAATCACAACTCCGGTGCTAGGGGTGAGGACAGTGGCCTTCTTCTTTTTGATTGACACTTCTGATTTATAATTAAAGTGCTAGGTAGGGGCAATAGTCTTCTCCCTTTACCTCTCTCAAAGTTGAACCACTAGCCTACAAGTAAGCCAAGGCAATGGTGATTAGGGCTCCAGTATTGTTTGGCCTACTGAGCCTGGGGTAGTGCCTCTCCCATATCAGTTGGGGCTAGTTGAAGGAAGGGTCCCCTGACCTCTTGACCACTCTCACATGTAATTTAACCTCTGTAACATGGAGCTGGGGGGAGGGGGTGGCAAGGTGGAGTGGGGATGAAAAATGGTGGTGACCTGTCCATCTTAGGAAGATACTATATTCCTTGACTCCAGGAAGAGAAAACCCATTCAGAGCAGAGCTTCCATCATGTTGTGATTCAAAACTGGTGGAGGGCAGAAAGGAAGCAAGCTGTGACACAAGTGCCACTGACTCATTGTTCTCACTGAGATTTAGTAGATTTTCTTATATAAGTTTTTTTGTGTGTGGTGTATGCTCTTAGAACAATTTCCAAAGCCTTTTTTTTTTTTTAACCAGTTATGGTTATTTCACTAGAGAGTATCCATGGAGTGCCCCATGCTATCATTTTGGAAGCTGTCTCAGCTTTACTAAAATATTAATAACTATCATTTGTTTATTGAGGCCTTACTATGTACTTGATACATTTTTATTTCTGTCAAAGTCTATATTCTTGAATAGTCCAAGGACACTAAGCAATTGGAGACATATGTTCTTCTGACATACTGACTATTAAGTTCAGACTGGTACAGCAAAGTACCATAACTGGATAGCACTTAGAGATTTATTTCTCACAGTTCTAGTGGCTAGAAGTCTTAGATCAGGGTTGCTGACTGCCATCTTCTTGTATCTTTACAGTGAGAAGAAAAGGAAAGAGGGAGATAACTCTCTGGCTTCTTTGTGTATGGGCATTAATCCCATTCATGATAGCTCCATCCTTATTACCTAATTATCTCCCAAAGCCCTCACCTCAAAATACCATTGATTTGGAGGTGTTAGGTTTTTAAACCTGTGAGTTTTGGTGAAACACAAACATTCAGTCGATGACATTGAATTTGTTTAAGAAATAACAAGGACTACATATTTTATGTAAAAGTACCTTTTATAAGAAACTCAGATTAAGTTAATGCACATCTGATCAGAACAGTTGAATACAGTGAGCTCCCAGGGTGAGTTGGCATCTTCTGTTGACATTTTCAAAGTCAGATTCAATACCTGAGTCAGAATCGCTGAGGTGCTTGTTTAAAAAGCAGACTTTTGGGTTCTGCTCCAGGCTGCTTCTCATGAAAAGAAACCACTAGAGGTATTTGACTCATACTGTGGCTAAATTAAGGTAGAACAAGTTTGGCTCATGTAAGCTTCAACTAAACATTTATTAAATAATAAATTGTAGAAATTACTGTGCTAGGTACTGGTGGTATAAAAAAGAATAAACTTTGCTCCTCCAAACCATGAAGGTGTTTCATATTATATAATGAATCCATGTTATATAATGGTCTTTTCTTCTACTGGATTAATCCATATTAGAAAGCACCTATGTGAAGAAACATAGAGAGAACCAATAAGTGCTGGGTCTGTGGTGGCCCATGGAAAAGTTCTTCCTGTGGCAGCAGCTTCCCCAAGCATGAAGGCATGGCCATATTTATGTCCTTGTGGAGGCAGAACTGTCACAGCTGTGGCTTCCTGACTCCTTGCTCAGGACTAAGATGGGAAGGAATCAGGTGGGAAAGAAGAGACACTTCTCTGTGGAAGTCATGTGAAGCACGACATTTTTTGGTTCTCTCTATATTTCTACACACAGACACTTACTTAATATGGAGTTTTTTAATTTTAATTTTTTAATTTTAAAGATGTGGGATACAATTCAGGGTTAGGTATATAAGTGGTCCTCGTACAGGTAAAGTTTGGGCCTTCCTTTGGTCTCCATTTTGTCTGATTTGAGATTATGCACCCTTATTGTTGTTGTGTACCCCTTCCCCACCTACCACAGCGTATTCCTCTATTGCCAATCCTTTTCTTAAAGTATTATGGTAAATGTTCAGGGTCCACTTATGAGGGGAATACAGAGTTTCTTTACTGAGTTATACACACTGATTTAAAAAAAATCAGCATCCAATATTTAAATTATGTCTAATGTGGAACCTGGCTAGTATTTTACTAGGTAATAAAGAGTTGATTTTATTGTAAGAAGGCTACTTAATGGTCTGTATACAAGCACTCATGCTAAAACATGGCTGTAGGCTAAGGTGTTAAATGACTTGATGAGAATAATTATACAGATTAGGAAGCTTGGACCTTTTAAATTTCATCTCAAAGATCATTTGTGTGTTGAGAATATTTTGATTTTCCCTGGAGGCAAGAGCCTTCTCATGATGTTGTGATAATCATCACAGTTGCTATTGCTGGGGCCTGGCTCAGACTCAGAGCTGAGATGCTGAGTTTATGACTTGATGCTTTATTATTTCAAAACAAGCTGACTTTGCACATATCTGGGAACTAATTTTGATGTTTGGACTAACATAAAAAGAATGGAAAAAAGAAAATAAATCTAACATCGGTTTGAGCACATACTGGGTTCTGCAGTTCAAGCAGTGCTACTTGTGCTAAACTTGCAAGGTCAGTCTTATCATCTCATTCTTTACCTGAAAATAAACTGTGGCTCCAACTGTGGAGACAAGGGTGAGGGTTACACAGCTGGTCACTGGGAGAGCTCAGATTTCAATCTGGCTAGTTCTATAGTCTATACCCCTCATCCATGCAACCTGTAGAATGTTAGTAAGGTGATTCCTTGTCCATGTTTTTGTAAGACTTATTATATACTGGTTAAAATTACTAGTGAGTATTTGCCACTAGAGTTCTTTGCTCATTGTTTGTTACAATTTAAGGTGTACTCAATTTCACAAATCTAGAGTAATCTAGAGTAAGTCTAGAGTAATGAAAGCATTCTCTTTCATTCACCATCTTAAGTATGTTTTATCTTTCCTTATAACCTTAATATGAGGCTATATGGCTGTCCTCCATGCATCTGCCTAAGTAGATTGTGACTTCTTCAGCAGGGGACTGTTCCTCCTCCTCTCTGAGATTTCTGAAACTTTTGGCCACAGGAAGTGTCCTGTCCCTTCAAGAGTCATTTGCAAATGTGTGTAACAGTACCCTGCAAGATTAATTTCCCTCTGTTTAAAATGAAGCTAGGTTAGAACTCACAATCTGTGGAATTCTCTCTACCTTGTCGTGGACTGAGAATGATTGTTTTGTTTGTTTGGATTCATTTTAGCAGATTTAAAGAAAGCCTCCAATTCAAATGCTGCAAAATCCAATGATCTGAAATCTGGGTTCTGTCCTCCTGGGTACTCACATCTCCTAGCAGCCAAGCTGGCAGTGTTTGGCTTTGTGCAGAGTCCCAGCATGTCCTCGGTGTCCAACAACCATTCCATGGACAGCATGCACTGGAGCAGAGCCAACAGTCCATGCATGAGTGGGGGGGGTGGGGCACCTGTGGGAAGAGAAACCAGCATGCCTGTGCAACTGTGTGTCATTTTCTTTGTGTGAATTGTCAAGACTTGGGATAAACAGCCATCATCTACCACTGTTGTTGTTTAATCATATACTGAAGAAAAAAGACACTTATTTGATTCTATCAGTTTTCAGGAGTTAATGTGTCAGATAAAATATTTTAAAGCTCTTCTTGCAATCTAGAAAATGACTTCTCCAGGGACTGATTTCAGGAGCCCTTTGTTTCACAATTAAGAAGTCAAAGAAAAATCCAAGAATGGTGTTAGAGCATTGTGCTGTCATGAAACATATTAGCTATTACAAATCAGCTGAAAGAGGCATTTAGTCACCTGTGATTACCTGTCATGCCTTCCTATTGGTGGAGTATTTGACTAGATTTCTAAAAGTTGACTAAATGATGTGAAAAATAGGAATGCTCACCTGAGATTCTTCAAGTCTGTGCCCAGAGAGGTCCTTATTAGCTGAGGTGATGCCGCTCCAGGTCTCCCTCCTGAGCCTGATGTAGAATCTATTTTAATATAAGAATTAATAACCTTCAGAGCAAGTTACGAGAGCCACTGTCCCTAAAGAAGATCTGGAGCCTGCCTATTCAGCTGAGTCTTTGATGACCAGACCCCATGTCAGTCTCGATTTCAAAGTCAATGTTATTGGATCTGAAGCCATGACAACTCAGATATTGGTTTTCAAGACCTTGCCAGAGGCCCAGGAAAGTCTTAGAAATTTCTGTATAGAGTGCTGCTGTTTTTGAAGCTGAAATCATATGAGAGCGAGAGAGAGAGAGAGAGAGAGAGAGAGAGAGAGAGAGAGTGAGAGAGAGAGAGAAACACAGAGAGAGAAAGACAGAGAGAGAGAGAGGATGAGAACTAAGAGACAGTGAGTGAGAGAGACGGTGAGAGAGAGAGAAAGAGTGAGAGACAGAGAGAGACTAATGTATTATTTGTTTTCAATTTCCATTCTCCAAGCTCATTCATTTTCTGTCCTTTCTTGATTTTGCAGAGATAATATGTGAAACATTTGTACAGCTCTAAGATTTGGTCTACCTAGTTACTCCTAAAAGTAGTATGTTATAGTTTCATTTATCTTGATGTTTGTAAGTGGTTTCTAAGAAAGACAACAAATAAACAGGATCAGCTCTGTAAGAACCTTATGACAGAGATCAACTCTTGCATTTCAATTATTAGCCTAAATGTGAATGGACTAAATGCACCACTGAAAAGACATAGAATGGCAAAATGGATAAAATATCATCAGGCAACAATCTATTGCCTTCAAGAGACTCACCTCACTAGAAAGGACACCCACAGACTCAAAGTAAGAGGATGGGAAACAAACTTTCAGGCAAATGGAATACAAAAGAAAGGAGGAGTAGCAATCTTAATTTCAGACAAAATACCCCTTCAAGCTATTAAAAATCAAAAAACATACAGAAGGCCACTACATAATGATAAAAGGCTCAATCCATCAACAAGAAATATCTATCCTAAACATATATGCACCCAACATAGGTG
>NW_007259184.1:0-1552 GCF_000164805.1 Carlito syrichta | reverse complement strand
GAACACTCCATCCAAAGACCACAGAATACACATTCTACTCATCACCACATGGAACATATTCTAAGATCGACCACATACTCGGCCATAAATCAAGCGTAAGCAAATTTTAAAAGACCGAAATCTACCAAACACCTTCTCAGACCATAGTGGAATAAAAATAAACATTGACACCAACAAAGTCCCCCCCAAACCCACAAAGACATGGACATTAAACAGCATGATGCTAAACAACTCCTGGGTCAACGACAAAATCAAAACAGGGATCCAAAAATACCTGGAAACAAATGAAAATGAAGAAACATCTTACCAAAATCACTGAGATGCACTGAAAGCTGTCGTAAGAGGGGAATTTATATCCTTACAAACACACATGAAGAAAATGGAAGGAACAGAAATTCACAACCTAACAAATCACCTATAGAAGCTGAAAAGCAAGACCACAAAAACCCTAATTTCAGCAGAAGAATCCAGATCACCAAAATAAAAGCCCAAATCCAGGACATAGAAGACAAAAAGATAATACAAAAAAATCAATGAAACAGAATGCTGGTTCTTCGAAAGGATAAACAAGATCGATGGTCCCCTAGCTAGACTGACCAAGAAAAAATGAGAAAAAAACCAAATAAGCACAATCAGAAACACAAAAGATGAAGTCACATCTGACCCTGAGGAAATACAAAAGATCATTAGAGACTACTACGTACACTTGTATGGAAACAAACGTGAAAACCTTAAGGAAATGGAGGACTTTCTGACATCACACAACCTAGCTAGGTTGGAAGAAGAAGAAATTGAGACCCTAAATAGACCAATTACAATCAAGGAAATCGACTACTTAATAAGAAAACTTCCTACAAAAAAAAGCCCTGGTTCAGATGGCTTTCCAGCAGAATTCTACAAGACATTCAAAGAGGAGCTGATACCAATCCTACTGAAGGTATTCCAGGTGATTGAAAAAGATGGAACTCAGCTGGGCTCGGTGGCTCAGCCTGCAATCCCGTGCCTTTGGGAGGCTGAGGTGAGTGAACTGCCTGAGCCCATGGGTTCGAGACCCGCCTGGGCAACTTGGCGAGACCTCATCTCTACAATAAATCAAAAAATCAGCCGGGTATGGTAGCGCGTGCCTGTAATTCCGACTACTCGGAAGGCTGAGGCGGAAGGCTCACTAGAGCCCAGCAGGTCGAGGCTGCAGTGGCTGGGAGCGGCCACTGCACTCCAGTCTGGGCGACAGAGTGAGACTCGAACTCAAAAAAAAAAAAAAAGAAAAGAAAAAGATGGAACTCTCCCCAAATCATTTTACGAAGCTAAAATCACATTGATACCCAAGCCAGGTAAAGATCCAACAAAGAAAGAGAACTACAGGCAAATATCTTTGATAAACATAGATGCTAAAATTCTCAACAAGATCCTAGCAAACCGGATTCAACAATACATCTCAAAAATCATCCACCATGACCATGTAGGCTTCATTCCTGGGATGCAAGGCTGGTTCAACATTCGTAAATCCATAAATGTTATTAAATACATCAACGGATGTCAAAACAAAAACCCC
>NW_007259183.1:7014-7449 GCF_000164805.1 Carlito syrichta | reverse complement strand
ATAGTCCACTGGTTTGCAAGCTGAGTTAACTACTTATCTACATAGCTAACCTGCTGGCTAGCGAACTGACTTAACTAGTTGTCTTAACTAGCTAGCCAGCTGGCTAACCAGATGGCTTAACTAGAAAGTGACCCTGATAGGCAGTTGGCTAGCCAGCTGACTTAACTAAATGTCTTAACTAGCTAGCCAGCTGACTTAACTAGCTAACTTAACTAGCTAGCTACCTATCTAGCCAGCTGACTTATCTAGATGACTCAAGCTAGCTACCTAGCTCGCCAGATGGCTGGCCAGTAGACTTAACTAGCTGACTTAAACTGCTAGACAGCTGGCTAGCCAACTACTTAATAGTTGACTTAGCTAGCTAAGAAGCTGGTCGGCCAGCTGAATTAACTAGCTGATTTAACCACCTAACCAGCTGGTTAGCCAGCTGACTTA
>NW_007259183.1:2376-6624 GCF_000164805.1 Carlito syrichta | reverse complement strand
TCAAGTAGCTGACTTAACTAGCTAGCCAGCTGGCTAGCCAGCTGACTTAACTACCTCACTACCTAGCTAGCCAGCTGTCTTAACTAGTAGTCTTAACCAGCAAGCCAGCTGGCTAGCCAGCTGACTCAACTAGCTGACTTAACTAGTTGGCTTAACCAGCTATCCAGCTGACTTAACTAGCTCTCTACCTAACTAGCTAGCTTGCTAGCCAGCTGACTTAACTAGCTGACTTAAATAACTGTCCTGCTTGATAGTTGGCTGAATTAACTATCTTGCTATATAGCTAGCCAGATGGCTAGCCAGCTGATTTAACTACTTGACTTAAGTAGCTAGCCAACTGTCTAGCCAGCTCACTTAATTAGCAAGCTACCTAGCCATCCAGCTGGCTAGCCAGCTGACTTAGATAGGTGACTTAAATAGCTAGACAGCAGGCTAGACAGCTGCTTGGACTATCTTGCTACCTAGCGAGCCAGGTGTTTTGCCAGCTGGCTTAACTTGGTGACTTAACTAGCTAGCCAACTGGCCAGCAGGCTGACCTAAATGCATAGCTGCCTATGTAGCCTGCTGGATAGTCTGCTGACTTACTTAACTAGCTACCTTGCTAATCATCTTGATAGTGAGCTGACTAAATTAGGTTACTTAACTAGCCAGCTCAATGTCTAGACAGGTGAATTAACTGTGTAGCTACCCAGCTAGCCTGCTGTCTAGCCAGCTGTCTTAACTTGCTGACTTAATTAGTTAGCAAGCTTACTTAACTAGCTGACTTTACCAGCTATAGACCTACCTATCCAGTTGGCTTAACTAGTTGAAATAACTAGCTAGCCAGATGGCTATCCACCTTACTTAACTAGCTTTTTCACTACATAACCAGTTGGATTGCCAACTGACTTAATGAGTTGACTTAACTAGCAAGCAAACTGGTTGCCAGCTGACTTAACTAGCTGAATTAACCAGCTAGTTAAACTAGCTGGATACCTAACTAGCCAGATGGGTAGCCAGCTGACTTACCCAGGTGACTTAAGCTAGCAAGCTGGCAGGCCAGCTCACAAAACTAGCTAGCTCGCTACCTAGCCAGTAGGCTAGCCAGCAGAATTAACTAGGTACATTGAACAGCTAGCCTGCTGGTTAGCAAGCTGACTTATAGAACTATCTACCAATGTAACCAGCTTTCTAGACAGCTAACTAAACTAGCTGACATCCAGCTAGCCAGTTGACTAGCCAGCTGACTTACTTGCAGACATCACTAGCTAGCCAGGTAGCTATCTAGCTGACTTAACTATCTAGTTACCTACCTTTCCCGTTGGTTTGCCAGTTCTATTAACTAGCTGAATTAACCAGCTAACCATCTAGCTAGCCAACTGACTTAACTAGTTCTCTACCTACCTAGCCAGCTGCCTTAAATTGTTAGCTAACTAGCTGACTAGTTAACAAGCTGACTTAAATAGTTAAAGGCTAGCAAGCTAGCTGATTTAACCAGCTAGCTGACTAGTTAGCTTACTCGCTATCTAATGGGCTAGCTAGGTGACTTAATCATCTGAGTTAACTCATTGGCTAACAAGCTAGTTGCCTCACACAACCAGCTGACTTAACTCGTTAGCTAAGTAGCTAGCTAGCTGACTTATCCAGCAGACTTAACTCGTTAACTAACTAGTTAGCTAACCTACTCAACCAGCTGAGTCAACCCACATGCTAATTAGCTAGCTAGCTGACTCAACCAGCTGATTTAACCCGTTAGTTACCTAGCTAACTACCTGACTCAAACTGCTGATGTAACACACTTGCTCACCAGCTAGCTAGCTGTATTAACCAGCTAATTTTGAAAGCTGACTTAACTAGCTGACTTAAACTATTTATCTAGCTGACATAACTGGCTAACTAAACTAGTTAGCTAGCTGACTTAACTGCCTGAATTAAATAGTTAGCTAATTATTTAACTAGCTAAATAACTAGCTTATTTAATAAATAGCTAACTAGTTAACTAGCAGACTTACGTAGCTGACTTAAGTAGTTAGGTAACTAGTGAGCTAGCTGACTTAGCTAGCTACCTATTTAGCTAGCAGACTTAGCTTGCTGAATTAAATATTTGGATAATGAGATAGCTAGCTGACTTAACGAGCTGGTTAATGAGTTAGCTAACAGTTTTAACTTGTTTGGAAACGAGTTAACTAGCTGGCTTGACTAGTTGGTTAACGAGTTAGCTATGTGACTTAACTATGTAGCTGACGAGTTAGCTCACTACTTAGCTCGTTTAACTCGTAGGCTGACTACTTGACCTACTTGTTAGCTGGATTAACAAGTTGGGCTACTAGTCTGCCGACTAGTTAGCTGGGTCACCAACTGACAAGTTGGCCCACTAGTTAGCTTGGTTATCTTGTTGTCTGCTGGTTTGCTGACCTAAGTAGTCAGCCGACTAGTTCACCAAATTTTTAGCTGGCAGATTTATTAGCTGACAACTAGTTTGCCGGTTGTTCATCCGACCGGTTAGCTGACTTAACTAGTCGGCCAGAGAGTGAGTCGACAGGTGAGCTGACTTAACGAGTCAGCTGGCGAGTGAGCCAACTTGTCATCTGACTTAACTAGTCGGCCAGTGTTTGAGCCGACATGTCAGTTGACTTAGCTAGTCAGCCTGCAAGTGAGCCAACTGGTGAGCTGACTTAAATAGTTGGCCGGTGAGTGAACTGACTGGTCAGCCGAATTTAGTTGGCTGGCGAGTGAGCCTAATGATCAGAAGAATTAAGAAGTTGGCTGGCGAGTGAGCCAACCAGTGAGCCAATTTAAATACTTGGTCAATGAGTGAGCTGATAGGTGAGCTGCCTTAACTAGTCGGCCAGCGAGAGAGCCAACTGGTGATCTGACTTAATTAGTTGGCTGGCGAGCAAGACCATCCCACTAATTAGCTGACCAGCTAGCTGAGTTGCTAGCAGACTAGATAGCTAGGTAACTAGCTGATTTGCTAGCTGACTTAACTAGTTAGCTGACTAACTAACTTGCTATCTAGCTGACATAACTAGTTAACAAATAAGCTATCTAGCTGTCTATACAGCTGACTTAACTAGCTAGATAACTGGCTAGTTAGCTGGTTGACTGACTTAACTAGCTAGCTGGCTATCTATCAGACTAGCTACCTGACTTAACTAGCTAGCTGGCTAGCTAGCTGACTTAACTAGCTGAGAAGGTATTTGACTGGCTAGCTGGCTAGCCAACTGACTTAATTAGCTAGCTACCTGGTGGACTAGATGACTAGCCAGCTGGCTTAACTAGCTAGCTACCTGGCAGACTAACTGGCTAGGCAGCCAGCTAACTAGCTAGTGGATTGGCCAGTTTGCTATCCAGCCAGTTTAAATAGCCAGCCAGCTGACTGAACAGTCAGATAGCCAGCCGACTTAAACAGCCATCCAACCTGCTGGTCAGCATGTTAGCCAGCCAGTTTAACTAGCTGGCCACCTACCTGACCAGCTTGTTAACCAACTGGCTTAAATTGCCAGCCACCTATCTAGCCAGCTGGCTAACTAACTGACTTAACTAACTGACTTAACTAGATAACCATCTGGCTAGCCAGCTGGCTTACCTAGCTAGCCATCCATCTAGCCAGCTCACTTAACTCACTGACTTAACTAGGTGGCCATCCAGCTACCCAGATGACTTAATTAGCTAGCTACCTAACCTAGCCAGGTGGCTAACCGTCTGAATTTCTCTCTGACATAACTAACTAGCCAGCTGGCTAGCAAGCTGACTTAACTAGATAGCTACCTAGCTATCCAGATGGATAGCCACTTGAATTAACTAGCCGAATCAACCAGTTAGCCAGCTCGTTAGTCTGGTGACTCAACTACATGATTGAAGACGTTAGCCAGTTGGCTAGCCAGCTGAATTTACTAGCTGACATCACTAGCTAACCAGGTGGCTAGCCAGCAGACTTAACTAGTTAACTACATACATATCCCACATGCTTGCCAACTGACTGAAATATCTAGCTAACTACGTATCTTGCTGGCAAATGTGCTGACTTAACTAGGTGATTACTAGCTACCCAGCTGGCTACCCAGCTTACTTAAGTAGCTGACTCAACTAGCTACCCAGCTCACTTAACTAACTGACTTAACTAGCTAGCTACCTAGCCAGCCACGTGATTTGCAAGCTGAAATAACTAGCTAGATACCTAGTTAGCTCTCTAGCTCAGTAGCTGACTCATCTAGCAGACTTAACTATTCAGCTAGCCAAGATAACTAGCTGACTTAATTACCTAGT
>NW_007259183.1:1034-1841 GCF_000164805.1 Carlito syrichta | reverse complement strand
AATGAAGTAGCCAGCTGGCTAGCCATCAGACTTAACTAGCTAGCTATCTAGCTAGACAACTAATAGCCAGCTGACTTAACTAGTTGACATAACTAGACGCCAGATGGCTAACCAGCTGACTTAACTAGCTACCTACTTGCATAGCCTGCTGGCTTGACAGCTGACTTAACTCCCTAACTACCTAGCTAAACTGCTGTCAGTGAGCTGACTTAACTAGGTGACCTTAATAGCTAGCCAGCTGGTTAGCCAGCTGACTTAACCAGATAACTAGCTAGTTAGCTGACTCCTTATCTAATGTGCTAGCTAGCTTTCTTAATTATCTGACTTAACTCGTTAACTAACAAGCTAGCTAGCTGACTCAACCAGCTTATTTAACTCATTAGCTAACTGGCTAATTCTCTGACTCATCCAGCTTACTTAACTCGTTAGCTAACTAGCTAGCTAACCTACTCAACCAGCTGACTCAACCCGTTTGCTAACTAGGTAGTTAGCTGACTCAACCAGCTGATTTAACCATTCAGTTAACTAACTAACTAACTACCTGACTCAACTTGCTGATATAACCCGTTAGCTAACTAGCAAGCTAGCTATCTGAACAAGCTAAGAAAACTGACTTAACTAGCTTACTTTGCTAGCTGACTTAACTACTTAGCTTGCTGAATTAACTGACTGACTTAACTAGTTTGCTACTTGACGAACTACCTGAATTAAAAATTTAGCTAACTATTTAACTAGCTGACTTAACTAATTAGCTAACCAGTTAGGTGGCAGACTTAAATAGCTGACTTAAATAGTTAACTAATTAGT
>NW_007259183.1:0-494 GCF_000164805.1 Carlito syrichta | reverse complement strand
AAATGAGTAAATTAGCCGACTTAACTAGTTGTTAACGAGTTAGCTAGGTGACTTAACTTGTTGACTGACAAGTCAGATGACTAGTTAGCTGGTTTAACACCTTGGCAGACTACACGGCCCACTAGTTAGCTGGCTTATCAATTAGGCTGATTAGACGGCCGAATACTTAGCTGGTTCAAATAGTTGACTGATGATTTGGCACACTAGTTAGCTCGGTTAACGAGTTGGCATGATGGTTTTCTGAACTAATTATTCATCCGACTTGTTGACTATTTAGCTGGTCTAACTAGTAGACTTACTAGTTAGCTGAGTTAATTATCAGCCGACAAGTTGGCCGACTAGTAGACTGATTGTCTAGCTAACTCTACTAGTTTGCCTACTAGTAGGCTAAACACTTAGCTGACTTAACTAGTCGGACTGCTTGTGAGCCGACAGGTGAGCAGACTTAACAATTCGGCCGGTGAGTGAGCTGAATTGTCAGCTCACTTAACTAG
>NW_007259182.1:136067-157084 GCF_000164805.1 Carlito syrichta | reverse complement strand
TAAAACTCTCGTGTGGCCATTCATACTAGTCTTTATTTAGAGAACAAGTGATCATGCTACCTTTGCACGGTCAGGATACCGCGGCCGTTTAATAAATATATCACTGGGCAGGCAGTGCCTCTAATTTTAGTTATGCTAGAGGTGATGTTTTTGATAAACAGGCGGGGTTTAAAGTTTTGCCGAGTTCCTTCTACTTCTTTTAATCTTTCCTTTAAATGAATCGCATGCCTGTGTTGGGTTAACAATGGGTATAATAAGTTGTATATTTATGATTGTTTATATTGGGTTGTTAACTATCAGTGGATTATCCGGTCTGATATAAGCTTGTGCGAGGAGAATAATTTCTTGTTACTTATATTAGCAATATTGCTTCTATTATTTTATAGATTGGTCCAGTGTAATTATAGGAGTTGTGTTTGGTTATTGAGATTAAGGCATTTTTGGGTGAGTTGAGCTTGGATGCTTTCTTAATGGGTGGCTGCTTTTAGGCCAACTATGGAAAAGAGTTTAATTACTCTCTAAGTAAGGTTGTTTCCTATTTCTAAAGAGCTGTCCCTCTTTAGAATAACATTTGAATTTACATGGAGATTATTTGTTCTGTAGGTAAATTTAAAGTTGAACTGATATCCTATTCTGGACAACCAGCTATCACCAGGCTCGGTAGGCTTTTCACCACTACTTGAAAATCTTCTCATTATTTTGCGACATAGATGAGTATGCCCTTATGGCTGTTCACAAATAGCTCGTCTGGGTTCGGGATTTTTGGCTATAGTCCTCTTTGTGAAATTGTTCTAGCTAATTCATTATGCAAAAGGTAAAAGTGAGTGTCTTTGCTTTTTTGTACTTTAAGTTGTCTTTCATCTTTCCCTTATGGTACTTTGTCTATAGCGCCTATATAAATTTCTATCTCCTATACTTTTAGGTTAAGGTAAATGTTTTAGTTTACAAGATTTAGTATAATTTAGTTAGTTTAGATTGGGCTAGGATTAAGTTCAAAGTGGTCATTTGTGAAATCTTCCGGGTGTAAGCCGGGTGCTTTGGGTTTAAGCTACACTTTGTCTATTCCAAGCACACTTTCCAGTATGCTTACCTTGTTACGACTTATCTCATCTCATGCGCTGTGATTTGTTTTATGTAGTTGTTGTGGAGTTGCATTTGAGGAGGGTGACGGGCGGTGTGTGCGTGCTTCATGGCCTTTGTTTCAATCAAGCTCTCTATTCTTGGTTTACTACTAAATCCTCCTTTAATTCTTATTTTCATAAGAATATTCATAATACTCTAAAGTAGAGAATGTAGCCCATTGCTTTCCACCTCATAGGTTACACCTTGACCTAACGTTTTTATGCTTATACTTGTGCTTACTTTAAGGCCTTTTTAGGGTTTGCTGAAGATGGCGGTATATAGACTGAATTAGCAAGAGGTGGTAAGGTTAATCGGGGTTTATCGGTTATAGAACAGGCTCCTCTAGAGGGATGTGAAGCACCGCCAAGTCCTTTGAGTTTTAAGCTGTTGCTTGTAGTACTCTGGCGAATAAATTTGTTTAGATTTATTTGTATTTTTGGCTAAGCATAGTGGAGTATCTAACCCCAGTTTGAGTCTTAGCTGTCGTGTCTTCAAAGTATTAAAGTCACTTTCGTGGGTTATTTTAGATTAGACTGTAGCTTTTTACGGCCTAGTCAGGGTTTAACTTTAGTTTAAGTATAATTTAAACACGCTTTACGCCGGATTTTATTAGTTTGGGTTAATCGTATGACCGCGGTGGCTGGCACGAAATTTACCAACCCTGTGTTTCTAGTATAACTTAGTCGAACTTTCGTTTATTGCTTAAATTTTATTACTGCTGTATCCCGTGGGGGTGTGGTTGAGCAAGACGTTATGAGCTACTTATTAGTGTTCTTGATGTCTGCTCCTTTTGGTCTATTGGGACCTAGAGGGCATTCTCACTGGGGGGCAGATACTTGCATGTATAATTTTACTAGGAACTAATAAGAAGGCTAGGACCAAACCTTTGTGTTTATGGGGCTTGGGCCCGTCTAGGCATTTTCAGTGCCTTGCTTTAATAGTAAGCTACATTAACCTATTTATTTATAGGGTTAAAGTATCATGTCAGTATTGGTTGTGTAGGATTATTAAGTGAGTGAAAAAAGAGATAAGCTTGGGGATTTTAGGATTAGATAGGAATTTAGGGAATATATAGTTGGTTGGCTAATAGTGTTGCTTGAAAATATAAATTTAGTTAGGGATTTCATTCCTTAATAGGGACAAGGCTCTGTGACTTAATAAAATACACATAAGCGAAGAATATAATTGGGTGTGCGTAAGTTATCTATATGAGCTGGCGTAATTCTCTAGTTTTGGGGGTTTGGCAGGAGTATATCGTTGCGTTAGTAATATTATAGTAATGGGGGGGTGGGGGGGTTTGCGTATATAATCCTATTATGTATTATATTCTTTGAGTAAATGCGTGTGCCTGCGCGTGTGTGTGTACGTGTACGTGTGCATGTGCGTGCGCGTGTGTGTACGTGTACGTGTACCGGTGTGCGTAAATATGTTATGTCTGTCGAGCATGAATTAAATAGAAGTTTATGAATATGCAATGAGGAAATACAATACGCAATTTGGGCATGTCTACAATTGAATTGTCTACAACCAGGCCTTCTGGCCTTGCTGAGTTAAGACTCCCCCCCCCTTAAAAATTAAAAAATACCAAATGCATTTAACTCTCCCGTGACTGGAAAAGAGGGTGTATGGCCTGTTACCATCATGATGTCTTATTTAAGAGGAACGAACGGGCGATTCTAAGTATCATGGCCCTGAAGTAAGAACCAGATGTCAGATATAGTTTCAGTTTAGCTACCCCCAAGTTTATGGGCCCGGAGCGAGAAGAGGGATCCGAATTGGATGAGGGTGCTGGTTTCACGGAGGATGGTAGTGCCCGAGAAATAATGGAAGGGGATAGTCGTGTGGAAGAGAGTTGGTTTGATCGAGATGGTGTATGTCTGATAACACATTTGTTACCCGTTTGATTACATGAATGATTAATTCTGCTGGATATTCCTGTGTGGGACGAGTTCTAGTTGATTGTAATTTTTCAGTCTGAGAGAATTGATTTTTTATACATGCTTATATGCATGGGGCAAGTAGGTTAATGCACGATTAAACATATATGTCTTATGTAAGATTATGCATATATAGTACTAATACATATTCATGGGGAAAGGCATTAAATATTTCTACATAACTCAATGCTGAGCCAGCAGTAAATGTTTAAATTGTTATGATGTTCACAAAAGTTGTGTTTTTTAGTGCGATTTAGAATGAGAAAACCTAATTTCAAAATGTAGTGTTTTCCTTAATGAGTCAGCAATCTTAGTCATCAAACTTAAGCATTTAATGCCTCAGCACTCCCATCTGAAAATAGGAATATGAGTGTTTACTTCACAGTACTAAACACATTATTATTCCTATTAGAAATACACACAATCAGTGATATAGAAAAAGTAACTGGACATAGAGAAAAAAAAACATGGTGAGTATCACCTTGTAACAGTAGTAAATAGACTGTTGATGGGCAAATAGGCTCCTTTTTGTGAATACTTGGAAATATTTGTGAAAATACTATAACAAGAGTTGAGTAAGGAAGTTTTGAATATGCAGATTGGAATAATAATGGTAACCTTGCATTAGTAATTGTATGTTGTTTATCTCTGCAGGCTGGTAATAATTGCCTGCACTTGGCAAAAAATGTTA
This sequence comes from Carlito syrichta, assembly GCF_000164805.1. Taxonomy (NCBI): domain Eukaryota; kingdom Metazoa; phylum Chordata; class Mammalia; order Primates; family Tarsiidae; genus Carlito; species Carlito syrichta. The sequence continues at coordinate 153,334 of NW_007259182.1, read as the reverse complement.
ATTAATGCTATTTCTTCTCCACATATATTCCCTTCATACGTAGAGTGGGGCAATGGCTGCATATGGCACTGGGGAAGCCCTAATGCTTCTTTTGCCTTCTTGTAAGGTCAAACTGTTCGTAGGAGATTTGTCTCAGCTTAGAAAGAGAAAAATCCATTTCATATTCTGTGAGACAGCAATAAGATAACTTACTACAGTCGGCTGTCAGTATGCACAGGTTTCTGCATCTATGGATTCAACCAACCATGGGTCAAAAATATTCTTTAAAAAAACACTAAACAATAGAAAATAACAGTATAATACAAATAAAAAAGCAATGCAGTATAAGAACTATTTTCATAATATTTACATTGTATTAGGTCTTATAAGTAGTATAGAGATGATTTAAAGTAGGTGGTAGGATGTGTTATTACAGGTTGTATGCAAATACTATGCCATTTAATATAAGGAACTTGAGTATCTGAGGATTTTGGTATTTGTAGTGGTCTTGGAACCAGTCCCCAGTGGATCCCAAGGCATGACTGTATACATCAAGAAGGAGTAATTGTTTTCTGTTGATTCATCAGACAGCAATAGCAATAGATAGCTGAAAATGATTTGTTGAGCTACAGCTTTCTCTAAAATAGGATGACAACCTGCTCTATATAATAGGGCTCACACAAGGATTAAGTGTTATAATACCTGTGAAGTGGTACATAGTAACACAAGCAAAAGGAAATTGGAGAATAAAAAAAAAATACTTCCCTGAATAGAAGTGTTCTATTTGTTAGAAATGATAAAAAAGTGTTAAAGTATTCAAGTTGGTGGAGTTGAAAACATAGCAGAAGTCTCACAGTTCTCCTACCCCATTAAAGATCCACAATTTCAGCATTAAATTACAGTGTTCCAGAATGTCAGGACCATCGGTGCCTTAGAAATTCTCGATCTCTAAGAGTTTTCCTTTAGCCTCTGGGTCGAAACCCAGGTGCCACCAAAATGCCGACTTATCACTCTCCTCTCATGGACCCTGAAACCAAGCTCATCAGGTACATGACACTGTAACCTATCAGAAGTCAGTTCAAAGGATGTACCCCTAGAGAGACAAAAGATGCAGACATTGTGGATGAAGCCATCTATTACTTGAAGGCCAATGTCTTCTTCAAAAACTATGAAATTAAGAATGAAGCTGATAGGATCTTGATATATGTAACTCTCTACATTTCTGAGTGTCTGAAGAAATTCCAAAAGTGCAATTCCAAAAGCCAAGGTGAGAAAGAAATGTATACACTGGGAATCAGTAATTTTCCCGTTCCTGGAATGCCTGGTTTCTTAGTTAATGCAATTTATGTTAAACCTGCAAACAAAGAGGAAGATGAAGTGATGAGAGCCTACTTACAACAGCTAAAGCAAGAGACTGAACTGAGACTTTGTCAGGAAGTTTTTGACCCTCAGAATGATAAACCCAGCAAGTGGCAGACTTGCTTTGTGAAAAGGCAGTTCATGAACAAGAGTCTTTCGAGAACTGGACAGTGAAGAGGGCCTGGGCAGCCACCATCTCCAGAAACCTGGACAGCATTTTCAAGCAAGATATGCACAGTTCTTTGCCTTCATTTCATAAAGTTTTATACAGAAGAGAGAAGAGCACATCTTTACTTGAAGAGCTTTTGATCAAGAATCTGGGTGGGGGAGCGGGAAGTGTGTTGGCAAGCGTGACTTGGAATTTCCTGCAGTATTAAGCTGGTGCTTAATAAAAGCAGGTAATAATAAAGAAATTTCTGACATTTCATGTCAGAAAAAAAGAATTTTCCTTTTGGCAATTGATTTGATGCCTCTTTGCTTATGAGTAGAATTTCCCTTGCCTGGAATGTCTTTTCCCCTTTATTTTCTTATAGAAACCCTGTTTAATCTTTCAAGGGTCAGTTGCATGTCAGTCTCCTTTCTGAATTCTTTTTGCACAAAAGTCTCTGGATGTACGTGGAATCCATCATGACTAATTAACCATTCTTTAAAATTTCATATTACCTTTCTTATTAACCCCCTTTGAGTGAGATTTCAACTTTTGCCTGGGTGGTCCTAAAGGCTCTCCTGATCCCATTTAGGTATTAATAACCAGGTTCCTATGCACTGGGAAGCCACAACTTCAGCTCCCACACTTTCCACTCTTATTTCTTTTCTTTTCTGTTATCTTTTTTTTGAGTTGGAGTCTCACTCTGTCACCCAGTCTGGAGTGCAGTGGCCACTCCCGGCCACTGCAGCCTCAACCTGCTGGACTCAAGCGATCCTTCTGCCTCAGCCTTCCAAGTAGCTGGAACTATAGGCATGCACTACCATGTCCGGCTAATTTTTGATTTATTGTAGAGATGAGGTCTTGCCAAGTTGCCCGGGAGGGTCTCAAACCCACGGGCTCAGGCAATCCACGCACTTCAGCCTCCCAAAGCGCGGGATTACAGGCTGAGCCTCTGAGCCCAGCTTCCACTCTTATTTCTATTTCCTCTTCTTTTCTGTCAACTAGAGACACTTTTCTTTATTTTCTCTTTTGAGTTCAGCTATTTATCTTGTTTTAAGTTACATTTTATCTAGCATTTTTACGTGTTACTAGTAAGTTTTTTTAAGCATCAGCCTAATCCACCATCTAGCCTGAACTGCAAATGTTATAGTATTTATTAAAATATCTACTTTTCAACCATTAAAAAACCCCACATTTTTCAAAGGTGGCATTTTAGGCTACTTGAAAGAAATAGGTGTCCATAATTGCATTCAGTTCACATCCTTAATATGTAATTTATCATGAACCTAGGTTGCATCCAAAAGCTAACTCTGGTGACATATTAATTCTAATACCTCTTGACATCAGCTCCCTTTCTGCCTCAATCCACCTATGATATTGTGTCCCTTCTGAAGATATGTGCATTTTGCTGATATTCTCCAAGGTGACAGACAACTAAAGAGCTGTGTGATAAAAGAGCTCTAATTTTCCCTATTTTTATTGTATCTGGATTCCAATACACATGATAAAATTCCCTGCTTTAGTTTGTAGACAGAGATGTGCAGGCCTTTCTGGTGCTGCTTTGTTGAATTAAGGTGCAGCCTTCCCAATTTGTGAAGGGAGATTTACTACAAGTGATTAATAATGAATAAAAGATGATGATTACATGCAATAAAATGAATTACAACTTTTTGGAGAAATTGAATCTGGTATTAATTTGGTGATCAGTAATGGCATTTGGAATTCTATTTAGCTTTATAATTTAACTTTCCAGCTATTCTTCACCCCTAGACCAATTTATGAGAGACAATTGTTGGTACATGAAATATGTAGCTTTTCCAGACATTATGAGTGTACTGTTTATCTTTTTGGATTCTGCAAGCTCTTGATTATGTTCCATAAATAGCCACATTCAATTAATTTGTCTCTTATATTCAGATTTATTCTGAAGGCCTCATACAGATGTAGCCTAATAAAAATCACAATATGGCCAACAGATAAAAAAAAATAACACATTGTTTGGTGGGATTTTTACTCATGCTAAGATAGTATAGGTAAAATTCCATCAGTATAAACTATAAGACTGAGTACAATAGAATCAAATTTTCTCATTCTATAATGCTAAAAATTACCCTATTCACTCCTCTGAATTCTTTTTTATTTTTATTTTCTAGATTTTTTTTCTTGTAATGTACCCTTTATAAGTAGTGTTCATATATCATTGTGTATCTTATAAGCTATAAATATTATTTGAAATATAATTTATCTGATATGAACTAGTTTATGTTATGTATTGTGTATGAAATACAAGAATAATTCCAAAAAAAGTGCATGGATTATAAGAAGAAAGTATAAAAATTATTGTCAATAAAATCTATGGTTATTATAATATTTATTATGATGTAGCATTTTAAAAATTTATATTTTGGACATAATTAAATAGGACCTTAAGTAACTAACCCCTTACTATCTACCCAAGGCTTTGGCACAGGATAGAATGGGTGGGAGGGTGGTTGGGGAAAGTATTTAGCTTCCTTGGGTATAGGCTAGAAGAGGACTGCTGAACTCATGGAAAAGCCCTGCCTCCAAAGTAGTGAGAGAGGAGAGAGCTAGAGGAAAGCTAGGCAGACAGATAGGGTGCGTCCCCCAGTAACAATGTAGTTAACTTCCAGCAGGCCTCTGGACTGATTTACTCACATTAGTAAATAAGCTCCCTGTGAGCCTCTCAAGCTAGAGCTTGTGCCAAGTGTTGACCAATCAGCTCACCGTTAAGCCCCCACCTCCTGCCATTTGGTCCTTAGTACTGAGCAATCATCACAGCTAGTGCTGAACAAGCAGCTCAAAGCTAGTGCTAGCCAATCGCCTTGGTCTTAGGGCTATATAAGCACCCGACTTCAGGTCTAAATCGGCAACCCCTTTGGGTCCCTTCCCACTGTGGGTGCTTATCTGTCCTCTCAATAAATCTTGCTTTCTCAACTTTCCGACTGTTCATGTTCCTCATTCCTCCTGGGCACGAGACAAGAACCCCGACCTGAAGAGCTACAGAAGATCCTTGGAGCTGAAGCTGCCCAGAAGCTGGCTTGCTGGCCAAAGGAGCTGGCTTAGCCAGGAGAGCTGCTGGAAGAAGGTGAGACTCCAAAGCTGAGACACTTTTGGGGCTGCGACTCTCTCAGGGCTTGGCTTGCCAGCCCATTAGAGCCAACATTCCTGGAGCTTGGCTTGCTAACCTACCAAATCAGTAACACTTAGGGCTTGGCTTGCCAGCACATTGAGCTGACCCTCTCTGGAACTTGGCTGGCTGACCCACTGACCTGACACTCTCAAAGCCCAGGCTGACCGGAAAAATTTGTGTCAGTAAAAATTCATTCAATGTGATAGGGAAGTAGTGATAGCAAGTGCAGAGGGAAATGTTTAGGTTGATGGCCAAGGTACCACTTGTTTAAACTGATGGCCAAGGTAGTACTTTTGGTTGTTCTTAGACTGTGTGCAGCATGTCCCAGAGGGAGATCCAGGGGACATGAGGGAAGTGCGGAAGTGCTGAGGAGCAGGTGGTTTTGGATAATCCTGTGATTGAGATGTCCAGATGCAGCAATGCAGACCCTACAAACCAAGGCAATGGCAGGTCTGGGCACAGGCACATGCCCATATGCTAGGAACTACCAGTTTTACTATCACCAAATGCTACATGAAAGAAGCCAGTGCCAGAGATACAAAGGATGAGCCAAATCAACTGGAAGGCCACACAAAAGAGACACCAATACCTCCATTGCAATACATGTCGTGAGATCACACCCTCACCCAGACAGAAGAAGGAAAGGGAACACATAATGGAGAGTTTCCGATTTGAATTGACTGAATATTTACCCCCTTTGCCAAGAAATAAAGACCATTTAAACCGAAATGCAGAAGCGCTGATGGCACTGGGATCTTCTATTAGTTGGTTTCTTGTTTCTCACTGGTCCTATGCTCCTGTCCTAAAATTGTCAGATCGAACAATAGCTCCAGAGGGGATTAGTTATGTTATGGAAAACAGATAAAAATACATTATTTGGCCCATCTGAGCTGGTGAGTAAATACCTATTCTTGCACACTATACCTCAGTATCTTTCTTCTACATGTTTCTATGAGAGCCTCAGATAGCATTTAGCTAACACAGATGGAACAAGAAATAATTTTATGTGGCCACCTTTCTCTCTGCAGCCGTTTAGCCCCTCATCACTGCCAGATTTGTTTAAACCTGAAAATGCAGAAGTGCTGATGACACTGGGATCTTCTATCAGTTAGATTCTTGCTTCTCACTGGGTCCCACACTCCTGCCCTAAAATCATGGTCAAAGGCTGTCATTTGAACATCACATCATCAGAGCTTCCAGGGGAAAGTAATGTCCTCCTCCATACATTCCTGATGTAGTTAAGGTTTTATATTGGAACAGTTCTTCCTTCTTCAGTGGGTCTCATCATCTTTTCCTTAAAGGCAATATCTACAGTTGGGACACATCTCATAATCCAAATCAAAAATAACTAAATAAAACATAGATAGTACAGCAAGAAATACCAGTCTCTAAAAGTCTTGCTGAAAAATAATTCAATTCTACAAACTTTAAACAAGTCAGCTTCTAAGACCTCAGCCAGATACAAGTGGTTTTAAAATTTTTTTTCAAATAAAATGAGAGAATGAGCTACAATTTTATAACATTGTTACTATGTTGCACAAAGCTATGCTTCTCAATAACTGCCAAGACACAATTACCTAGTAGTCATTTCTCCTAATAAATTTTACTGTTTATAATAATTCATTGTATAGAATTATTAGAGTTATCAAGATTCAAGATTATATGTCTCTCTCTCTCTCTCTCTCTCTCTCTGTGTGTGTGTGTGTGTGTGTGTGTGTGTGTGTCCAAGTGAAAAATCTTGTTTCCTTGTTTTTGGTAGATGATATGTATTTTCAAACCAAATAATTTTTGATAATTTGACATAATCAAAACATGTAATTTTAAAAAATAGGGCAGTGTCTCTCATGAGAAATATAAGGATTCAAATTGGAGAGGATAGGGTTTAGACACAAGCAAATTTAGGCTGTATCCTGACCCCAACCATGCAAACTGAACAAGTTATGTAATTTCTTTAAGCCCTTCAATTTCTGGATTCCTATACTATGTAGCATGCCATGACAATAGCAATCTTACCACTATAGTGTGGCTGTAAGGATTAAACTTGGTGCTGTAATTAAAGTGCCTTCACACAGTGCCCAGCATAAAATAGGTTCTTTGTAATAGTAACCTTTTAACTTTGTTACTTTTAAATAGGCATAAAAGTTACAGCCGGCTCATCGGCTCAACCTGTAATCCCAGCACTTTGGGAGGCCGAGGCAAGTGGATTGTCTGAGCCGGTGGGTCCCAGACCAGCCCAGGCAACTTGGCGAGACTTCGTCTGTACAATAAGTCAAAAAAATTAGCCAGGCGTGGTAGCGTGCACCTGTAGTTCTGGTTACTGGGAAGGCTGAGGCGGAAGGATTGCTGGATCCCAGCAGGTCGACACAGTGGTGGCTGTGAGCATGCCACTGCACTCCAGCCTGGGCTACCAAGAGAGACTCCAACTCAAAAAAAAAAAAGTTACTCTCTTGGAGACTGAAGTTTCAGATTTCAAGTACCATTAAAGTGATGAGTTTTTGTTTCAGAATATGTATCTCTGCTTCCCATAATCAATGACTTATCTCTGCCTTTATCAACTATCTTTCTCTTGTTCATCATTAGAGCCTGAACATGTTAATACTTATTTTACAGTTGATCTTTTCCTTATAACCACTCTTTAGATCTTTCTCTATACGGTCAATCCATTTTAACTCAAAGTGAAGAGCTGCAACATTAATTCATTAAGTGTTGGGTGTATAATTAAAAAGTGATTCTTGGAATAATTTTGGAATTAAAATATCACTAACTGTGATAATTAGTGCATGGACTTGTAGCTGACATTGGAAAAATACTAAGCTACAACCTGGGCAGGGAGTATATAATATTTAGTCTCATTTCTGTTTGACTCATGGCTAATACTCAACATGTGTTTATTGAATGGATATTTTGGAAAGTTTTAAGGTATTTATATTGCCATACTAGAAGAAAAATAATCTTTTCTCAAAATGCGGTTGCACTTACAAAAGCAAGTTGACAAATATGATTCTTTTTTTTTTTTTGAGTTGGAGTCTCACTCGGTCGCCCAGACTGGAGTGCAGTGGCCGCTCCCGGCCACCGCAGCCTTGCCTGCTGGGCTCCAGCAATCCTTCAAATATGATTCTTAAGCAAGGTTACAAAAATAAAAATAATCAGTACCAAAGAAAACTAGGATATATGCTGTCTCCTATACCAACTCATCTTGTGATCTCAGACAAGTATACCTGCTCCCCAGGTCTCAGTTTAAAATGTGTAAAAGGAGGAGTTTAGACCCATAACCTCTAGAATTTTCCAATTATGCTTAATTTCTTTACATATATGTCCTATGTAAAGCAAATAACACATATTCACCACTACCACTAGCACAGTTTTGATTGTCACCTCACTTTAAACGACCTTTAATGTTCAGTGGGCTTCAAGCATTATGGAGGTAGATAGAGATTATAGGAGAGACATAACATACTAGCCTTTGATAGTGATTCTACCTGTATTATGCTTAGGAGTCTGGTCCCTACCTCTAAATGCTGTGAATGCTGAGAGAGCAGGGATCAGATCTACTAACTCATTGCTGAAATCCTCAAACCTTTTATAGTGGTTGGTACATGGTAGATGATGAATAATTGTTTGTTGAATAAATGGTAAAATGTCTCCTCCATGAATACAGGCATATAGTCACAAGAAAGCTTTCACTGCAGTTTGTTGTGGATTGTCTAAACAAAACAAAACATAATAGTACAAAAATCTGTGTTGAACCTACTAAAAGTGAAGGACTATTATTTTTTTCTGGTGTCACAAAATCCTAGCCCTGAAAAACTGGGTCTGAAAAACATGCAGCAGATTATTTCTACATGATATGGTAGACTATAGATAAGTAATAGAAACACTTAGCCCAGACTGGAAGGAGGTTATGACAAGGTGTTTTGGAGAGTATGATATCTGAGCTGAGTCTTGGAGGACAAGCAGAATACAACCAGGTGAGGAAGAGGAGAAAGACATTCCAGGTTGAAGTAACATCCATGAATGAAGGCATGCAGTTATAAAAGAGTTCTGGTCTCTCCTAGGATTTCTAATTACAGGAGACTGTTTAGCAACCAATAGCAACTTGGAAAATCTAATATATGAGTTCTGAACAAGATGGATGTTAAGCTATTTAGTAATTAACTAGACTGTGCTTGTTAATTCCAAAGGGAATGCTAATTGAGAATCCATTTGACTGACTGCCTTTTAAGAAGCTGGAATATAGCACAGCCATGACAGCATTCAGACCATTGCTTCTGATTAGAAAACATAATTATTAATTTTGAATAGATTGGAATTGAGTACTTTTAAAATTCCAGGACAAAAATCAGGGTCAAGAAAATCTGGTAAAAAAAGGTCATCTTTTTTGTTAACATCTATCTGCCATAGCATACCAATAACAGCACATGTATATGAAGTATACATTCTTGGAGTGTGACTGAGGCTACAGGTACACTCCTGAAATGTATATTTCATGCAAAGTTTTCTGAGAATTACAATGTTATGTTTTTGGGGTTTCCAAGTCCTATTTTGACTCTGAATCCCTGGTTTCATTGTGATGCTAGAAATACAGGTTAGTTTGAGAAACTGTTACTGATAAAGATTTGTGTAAACTTTCTAAACTGCTTTTTAACACAGTCAAGTGAGATGAGATACCCATGAGCATCCAGATGTTGTTCTTAAACTTTATCTTCTCTCTACTCTGTACATAACATTCTGTATGTAGTTCATTTGTTTTTCTTATCACAACACTTACTCTGATTTCCTTTTGTATTCCACTCTAGATCACATTCTCTCAGGAAAGAAAGACCATATCTGTCACTGCTGTGTCCCCTGTGACTAACCCAGCCTTGGCATATCATAGATACTCAAAAATGTTTCTACAAGTTAACGAATGGCTGTTGCTGTGCACTGCATAACTGCATGCGAACACATGTCAGCATAGAGGATAACATTCTAAGCATAAAATATATTTGCTGCAACTTTGCCTCCTTCAAGGCTGCTTTGTAAAAACATCTCTTGTTACTCTGCCATCTGCCTTACAATGTTTCTTGTTTTTATTTCCAGTTTGCCACTTTTTAAAATGACTTCTGCCAGCTGAATCATTGCCTTCTTTCCTGCCCTTCCTGTTGAGGTGGGCATCATTAAGGTCACTTCCTTCATTAAGGCCACCTCCTTCCTCTTTCTTTACTTTTCTTATCATGGTCTCCTTTGCTCTTCAGGGATGGTGCCTTCCCAAAGCAAGGCAGTCCCAGGCAAAAGCTTACTTATTTGTTTGTTTGTTTGTTTGTTTGTTTGTTTAACTAACATAGTTTCCTCAGATGACCTACCAAAAACCAAATTCCTCCCTGCACCAGTTTTATCTCTGCATCTCCTCTAGTGACTATTCTAAAACATTACCTTTCTTTTGTAGCTTGTGTCTGTTCCCATCCACCTTCAGGAGATAGCTTTGTATTGTTCAACAAAACAAAGCACACCTCCCTACCTACAAACTCACCTGTAATCGCAAATAGTATTACATTTTCCCTTTTAGTTTTATGAATGCCTTTTCTTCTCTTCAGGGCTAACCTCTTTCCTTGGACTTTTGATCCCAATCCCAAGTTGTTTGCTTTCACAATTTTAGCACTTTTCCTATAGCTTCATTGTCTTCCCCCCACCACATTATTTCCCTTAGAATATATGTACCTCGTACCCCAGAATGGCTACCTTGACTCCATATCTACCTTGAGACATTAGTCAGTTTTTGTTCCATTTTCAACTATCATTTCATTTTTATACTTACTCTTCAGTGTTCAGTTCATTATGATTTGATCTGTACACGTGCTACTCCATAGAAACTCAAAGTTTACCTAACGGTAACCCCCATGGTAACAATTCAAAGAACCTCTCTCCCACAAGTAAATATTGTTTCTTAGCCGGGCTTAGTGGCTCAGCCTGTAATCCCATGCCTTGGGAGGCTGTGATGAGTGGATTGCCTGAGCCCGCGGGTTCGAGACCCGCTTGGGCAACTTGGTGAGACCTCATATCTACAATAAACCAAAAAATAAGCTGGGTGTGGTAGCGCGCGCCTGTAGTTCCAGCTACTTGGAAGGCTGAGGAGGAAGGATCACTGGAGCCCAGCAGGTTGAGGCTGTGATGGCCAGGAGCAGCCCCTGCACTCCAGTCTGGATGATGGAGTGAGACTCCAGCTCGAAAAAAAAAAAAATTGTTTCTTAAATCTTTTAAAATCACTGGTTTCCCTTATACTCTTTCCACTTCTACTCCCCATGCTTCTGTTACCTCTTTAAACCAGAAATTCTTGATTTTCTTATTGGTTTATTTCTTCCAGATGCCATCTTAAATATTGGCATTTACCCAAGGATTCTGTACCCTCTCCACTTCACTTTCTATCCCTGCCTTTATCTGGGTGACCTCGTTCAAGGTTTTACGTACTCCCTGCACAACAACGAATTCAATATATTATTGCTTGTTATTATGGGGCTTGAGATAACTAACTCTCTACCATTTGAACTGGCATCACCACATAAATGTTTCAAACAAATTAAAGCCAATATTTAAAACCTGTTTGTTGTAGTTTACATATTAACTCAAGATTTATTACCCGTATGTATCCTCTCTTATAATGAAGTCTGCCCTTTTCCACTGAATGACTTCAAATAAGAATCTGGTAAGTTGGTATATTTCTCCTACTCCGTCACTCTTTACAGCTGTTATCAGTCAGGGTATAAATGACATAAAATATAAATTTATATTGAGATTTGATGATAAGAAATTATGGAGGCTGGTAATACAATTTATTCATGACTGTTCCTTTTTCAACTGGTGCTGGGTCTGACTCAGTAAAAGTAAAAGAAAAATCAGCAGGAATGAGCAGGGCTGTGGACTCAGCAGTTGTCCAAGCCAATAATATGAACCAATATGTCAGCAGTGATATGTATGAGCTACAGCTGTGCCCAGTATCCCTACTGACATTCCCTGCATTAAATAATAATAATGATATTAATAATAACAGTATCACTATTGTTTTATGTCTGCCTTCCAAATCTCACACAAAGTATTTTACAACACTCATGTTAACCCAGAACTATGAAGTGAAGGGAATTCTGAGAAACATAGTTCCAGATTAGCTAATTAATATAGTACAAACTCATGACAATATCTAATTAATCAAGTCCTGCCAGTCTCTAAAATGTGTCCCTTTATCCATATCATTCCTGGAATAACCAATCTAATTTGAAATAACCTCCTTCCTGGTACACCAGATTTTTAACTGGTTTTCTTTCATCTAGCCCATCCTACATCCGTCACTCCATCTTTTATAGCATCACCACACTGCTCTACCTACAAAAATCAAATCTGATAGCTTAACTCACATATAGACTTTCTATCACCCACAGAATTGAGTCTAAGTACTTTTGCCTAATATAAAAACCTTTAAGATCTGGTCTCTAGCCGGGCTCAGTGGCTCAGCCTGTAATCCCGTGCCTTTGGGAGGCTGAGGTGAGTGAATTGCCTCAGCCTGCGGGTTCGAGTCCTGCCTGGGCAACTTGGCGAGACCTCATCTCTACAATAAATCAAAAATTAGCTGGGTGTGGTAGGGCAGGCCTGTAACTCCAACTACTCACTCGGAAGGCTGAGGCAGAAGGATCGCCGGAGCCCAGCGGGTCGAGGCTGCAGTGGCCGGGAGCGGCCACTGCACTCCAGTCTGGGCGACGGAGTAAAACTCTAACAACAACAAAAAAAAATCTGGTCTCTACCTACCTCTTCAAACCTCATATCCATTATTCTCATTACCTCAAACTTGAGAAATTCTGGAACATGTACACTATTTAATCCCCTAATCACATAAAGGTGTGATTTTCCCATGCTGTACATTCTGTCTCAACAATTCCTCACTCCATATCACCCCACGCACAGTTAACATGACTAAGACTTTCTTATCCAGCTTAGATGAAATTTTATTTGAAAAAATCTTTCACTAAGCTCCATTCATTTTTTTCCCTAAGAACTGGCATAACTCTCCTTCATTTGATCTCTGATAACAGCCACATCTTAGGCATTTTACTTTTATAGCAAGCACTACAATATTTTGAAATTACCTATTTGTCCTTTCTACTCTAGGGAAATAAGATCCTTTAGGATAAGGACTGAGATTGGTGTATTTTCTTTTCTTGCCAGAATGAACATCAGGTTTGATGCATAAAGGATATTTGACAATGTTAGCTAAACCAAACTCAATTAACAATGCTTTCATATCTTCCAGCAAATGTGCCCTGGAACTGGTCCTATAATACCAAGAAGTGAGAAAAGAGAGGAAAATATATCACATTATATATTTGTCTAGAGAGAACTACTATCTTTTCTCCTTCCAGTGTGGGCCTTCTAATACATCTATGATTTCAATGAAATCAAAAAATTAAAATCTGAGAAAATTATAAAGATTTTACTTTCCATGAGGAGACAATGACTTCAAAAAAAAATTATTTTTTGTAAAATTCTTACATTGAAATATATTTGATTACTCAAGAAAATTAACTGAAAAAATATAAGATGTATACAAATTCAATAAAGTTGTCAGATATACAATAAATATATAAAAATCTATAATTTTCATTTAAACTAGCAATGAATAGTTACAAACATATTGAAACAAATAATCTTATGCCCAATCTCAGTAGAGAACATCTAGAAATAAACCTAACAAGAAATATACAGGATGTTTATAAATAAAACAGTAAAACTTCTCTGACTTGCATATAGGAAAGTTTGAATAAATGACTTTATGAATTTTCTGTCTGAGAAGAGTGACTCTTAGAAAATAATTTTAATTCTTTTTATTATGATTAATAGGTTAAACACAACTTGCTCAAAATTTGAATAAAACATTTGAATAACAACAAAAGCATTTAAATGCTCTTCTGGAAGCATAAATGGACAAGCATAGGTGTGTGAATTTTTAAAAAGAAGAATTATTATAGAGACCCAATCCTCCCTGATATTTAAAAATGTATTATAGAGCTAAAATAATTAAAACATTGTAGAAATAAATGAAAGACAAATAGAACAGAAAAATAGTTCTAAAACATAAACTAATATGTATAAGAACTAAAAGATGAAGGCAGCATTTTAAATCAGTGGAGAAGAAAGCATTGTTCAATAATCTGTGCTGGGATAATGACCTATATATGCAGAAAGAAAATGAAATAAGGTTCTGCTTTTATTCCAAAATCCCAAATAAAATGGATGAAAGGGCTACATACATAATTTTTTTTGAAGGAGGAAACTATCTAATTCAGTGGTTCTTAGCCAAAAGTGATTTTTAAAGCTTCTAAACATGCTGTAATGCACAGAAAAGTCCCTCATAATAAAGAATTATTCAATTAAAAATGTCAGCAATACAAATAAAATCCCCTGATGTGACCAAAAAGGCAAAAAATCAATATTGGTTAACAATTGATGGTATTAGCATAATTAATTAGCATAATTAAAAATATAAGGATACTGAAAGCATCTTTAAAATTAAAATATGATGAAAAACAAAACAAAACAAAAATATAAGGAACCAAAATGACAAATTCACTTTAGAAAGTGATTGACTTTTTTAAAGGGCAAGAAATGACTTTTAGAACGGTTTCAATTAGAATTGGGAATGAGGTATATTAGTGAGGGTCCAATCAAGAGACAGAAACCACCTAGCAATTTGAACAGGAAACATTTAATATGAAACATTATTAGTAACACTGAGTATGGAATAATGAAAAATTGGCCTATAAGACGTGAAGAAAACTCCAAGGAATATAGGAATAACAGATATTAAGAATAACCCACTACCCTTAGAGCTGAATACAGGATCCAAAAAAATAAGATCCCTCAAATGCTGATGGTGACTTGTTGAGGAAGCCACAGCTCACTGGATGACAGTGAAGTGCCAGTAGAACTTGCTAAAAAATCTGTTCTTTAAATTTAAGTCATTAAGGTCTGTACATTGGCTGATCCTAAATTACAATGGAAGTTTATTCTCCCTCCAATATTACTTTATCTGTCACAAAGACTAGATGGAGGTTATGATAGATTGTACTCCCTAATGGACTTCCCTTACTGATATTTAGAATCTATTCTTCTCTCCAGTTCCTGATTTCAAAACCTTGAGATACTTAGGTATATCTGTATGTGTGTATGTGTGAGTGTGTTTATGTTCCAGTAAAACTTTATTTACCATGTAGTGGGTTGGAATTGTCCTGTGGGCTGTAGTTTGCTGACTACTGGTAAAGCAGAAGGATAATGCCACACACAAAAAATAAAAAAAAAAAAAGCTTTTTCCAGGCTACTTCACTTATTATTTTTAGGGTTTGGGGGAAGTTACTTAATATCTCTGAACATCACTTCTCTCATTAGTAAAAATATATAATTTAGAAAAATGCAACCATTAGGTGCATTTTTGCTGTTGAGTTGGGTAAAATGCTTCTGTGTCCTCATGATATATTCCCTTTTTATTTAAGGAAAGAGAGAGAGAGAACAATAAAAACAGGCAAATTACATGAATAAAAATTTAAAAAGAAATTCAGATGACTAATAAACATGAAAAATTTCAACCTTTCTAATGTCAAATTCTTAACTGTATCACACTTCTGAGTATTAGAGAAGGTTTTGAAAAGTTATGGAACTATAATGTTCTCTCTTTTAGTACCTCATTTTTTCATCTCTTATAGATAATGATTTCAGTGGTGAGTTGGTATTAGATAAATTACTGTCATATATAATTGTAAGTTCATTACACCATTCAGTGGTCTAGATGAAATAAAGTATAAGAGTAATGGCAAACATTTAACAACAGGAAGTCACCATGGAGCATAAAAATTGAAAATTGCAAAATAAATATCTCAGCTTACTGAATTAATTGATCTAATCAAAAAGCATGTTGCTATTGATGCCATGATTACTGTGATATACCCACAAGGGAAGCTGAAGACTTTGTTTGCACTTGTGCTAAATGCTATCACAGGATTTATTATCATAGAACTGACACATTTTCAAAACACTGCATTAAAATTAACTAAAAACTGTAACCAGGGAATTGATAAGTGAAGACCAAATATTCAGCATACCAAATAGTTTTATTTATCTAAATATGAAGAAGCCACTATAATAAATGATAGCAGTTAAAAATTTTTAGGACTGTCTAGTTGCCAGACACAATAACTAGTGCTTTATCTCATTTCATCAGCTTTTGAGCTGGGTACTATCATTATCCCCATTTTACAGATGAAGGAACTAAAGCTAAAGAGATAAACTAAGTAATAGTAATTGGATTCAAACTCTGATCTATCTGACCACAAAACCATGCTTATTAGCTAAAATGTAAATATCATTATGCCCACAAAAATGTAGTTAAATACTTTCATTTTATTTTAAAAGTAAAACTTGTGTCTTTTGGGGGAAAATTAAAATTTTAAAAGAAAAATAATAAAACAAAGAAAGCATTAACATCTAGCAATTTTTACATGCAAATATGTGCTTTTTATCCCAAATTGAGATGTTACATATATTAAAATCTGTTTTGCTTTTCCTGACAGTATGTCATAAGCAATTTCTCATGATGGTAAATGTTATTCTAAAATATGTATAAGAAGTAAAGTTACAAAATTTAATAATATAGCTATATAATGATTTTTAATCAGTTCTATAATATTAAGCATTTTATTTGCAAATTTTAATTTTGTATATCTTTATATGTGATCATTTATAAACTTCATTTCTATGAATTAATATAAATGATATTACATTAGAAAAATCATGAAAAAAGAAATCTCCAAAAATATTGCATCAATTCATAGAAGTTTGTGGGAGATCCAATTTATTTTCCTCCTGACCAGAACAACTCCTAGTTACTAATTTGTTTTTTTCTTTTTTTGTGTGTTGGAGTCTCACTCTGTCGCCCAAGCTGGAGTGCAGTGGCACACTCACAGCCACTGCAACCTGGACCTGCTGGGCTCCGGCGATCCTACCGCCTCAGCCTTCCAAGTTGCCGGAACTATGGGTGCGCCCTACCACGCCCAGCTGCCTGGTTACTAATTAACTTTAACTTGTATAGGAAAAGTAGTATCTTCTTGATTCATTTTGAATTTATTTCCTTATTTTCTAGATTAGGCTTATTTAATTCCAAGCATCTTAAACAGACTGGTTAACTCAAGCAAAAAGGAATTTTTTAGAATACTGAGTAGCCTACAAAATTGAAAATACAATTGAGCAATCTGGCTTCATTGAAACGGTAATTCTGGAGATACAGGAAACATGAATTAATAGAGTTTCTTCAAGGTTCTGCTATTTGAACAACTCAACCTTGACTTTTCTCTGTATAGTGTTGATTGCCCTAGATTGTGACAGGAAGGTCACAGTTTTGGCTAAGTCCTGTGGAGAAGAAGGCATGTTTTCTCACAAGAAAACAATAACCAAAAATAACAGGCATCAACTTTGCTAGTGAAGAAAAACTTATGCTCATAGATTTATTGGTTGTTGGTACTTTTTGAATGAATTGCTTCTTCTTTGCATGCTCTTGCCTTTCTCAACTATTATGTTTGTCCTTTTCTTATTGAGTTATATTCTTTTTTTTTTTTTTTT
>NW_007259182.1:84318-136047 GCF_000164805.1 Carlito syrichta | reverse complement strand
TGGCAATCCTTCCACCTTAGCCTTCCAAGTAGCTGGAAACTACAGGTGCGCGCTACCACGCCCGGCTAATTTTCTTTTTTGATTTATTGTAGAGATGAGGTCTCGCCAAGTTGCTCAGGCAGGTCTCAAACCCTCAGGTTCAGGCAATCCACTCACCTCCACCTCCCAAAGCGCGGGATTACAGGCTGAGCCACCGAGCCCAGCTGAATTATATTCTTATATATGAGAACTTATACATAGTATTTGTATATTCATTGTAAATCTTTTTCCTCAGTTTCATTTTGGATTAAAATTTTGAATATATGGGGCTTATTTGCAAAATTTTTAATTTCCATGTAGTTAATTAAGTAGGTTGTTTGCTTTATTGTTTCTTCATTTGCTGATATATTTAGAATATTATTCCCAACTTAATAATCTATTTATTAATACTGTATTTGGTGTTTATCTTGTTATTTATATGTGTTTTATTGTGCCTTGTTTATTATGTTTGCTCTTTTTTCTTATAGTTTATATTTTGCTCCTGTCTTGCGATCTAATTGTACAAACTGCCCTCTTTCCTGTTAATCTTTTCAGAAGCTGCCCCTTCATACAAAAATGCCAGTGAGTACAATTTGGATGTTTTGTTTCTCAATATTTAGTTACTTCTTTGGGAGTTTTTAAAAATTTCAGTAGCTTTAGGGGTACAAGTGATTTGGGGTTACAAGGATGAATTGTATAATGGCAAAGAATTCTGGGCTTTAATTGTGTCTGTCACCCCAGCTAGTGCTCATTGTACCCTGTGGGTGATTTTTTATCCCTTGTCTCCTTCTCACCCTCCCCCCTCTGAGTCTTGTGTCCATTGTACCATTCTATATGTCTTTGTGGATCCATAGCTTAACTCCCATTTATAAGTGATAACATAGTATTTGGTTTTTCATTCCTGAGTTACTTCACTTAGCATATTGGCCTCCACTTCCATCCAAGTTGCGGTAAAAGACATTATTTCATTCTTTTTTTTTAATGGTCAGATGGTATTCCATAGTATACCCATACCACTTTTTCTTTAATGACTGATCAGTTGATAGGCACTTAGGTTGGTTCCATATCTTTGAAACTGTGAATTGTGCTGTGATACACATACAAGTTCAGGTGCCTTCTTTATATAATGACTTCTTTTCTTTTGAGTAGATACCCAGTAGTGGAATTGCTAGATCGAATGGGAGATCTACTTTTAGTTATTTGATATATCTCCGTACTCTCTTCTATAGAGGTTGTACTAAATTACACTCCCACCAACAGTATATAAGCCTTTCTTTTTCACTGTATCTATGCCAACATCTATTGTGTGTGTGTGTGTGTGTGTGTGTGTGTGTGTGTGTGTGTGTGTGTGTGTTTACTTTTTAATAATGGCCACTCTGATTGGGGTCAGATGGTATCTTATGGTTTTAATTTGCATCTTCCTGATGATTAGTATGTTGAGCATTTTTTTGTTTGTTAGTTGATCATTTGTATATCTTCTTTTGAGAAATGTCTGCTCATGTCTTTTTCATTTCTGATTTTATTTGCGACTTTTTTCTTTTTTTCTTAATTAAAAAAAAGATATTCCAGATTGGAACAATTAATATTGTCAAAATAGCCATACTATTCAAAGCAATCTACAGATTTAATGTAATCCCTATCAAAATATCAAAGGCATTCTTCATAAAAATAGAGAAAACAATTTTGAGATTTGTATGAAACCACAAAAAACTCCAAATAGCAAAAGCAGACAGAATATAGCTAAAGACATCACATTATTCAATTTCAAATTATACTACAAAGCTATAGTAACCAAAACAGCATGGTACTTGTACAATGGAAGAATAGAGAACTCAAAAATAAAGCCAAATACAACCAACTGATTTTTGACAGAGCAGACAAAAACTTACACTAGGGAAAGGTCACCCTACTCAGTAAATGGTGCTGAGAACACTGGATAGCCACATGCAGTAGAATGATACTGAATCCCTATTTCTCACCATTTACGAAAATTAAATCAAGATGGATTAGAGACTTAAATGTCAGACTGGAAACCATAAAAATTCTAGAGGAAAAACTCTTCTGGACATTGGCCTAGGCAAAGAATTTATGTCTAAAACCCTAAAAACAAATGCAACAAAAACAAAAACACTAACTAATATTTAATTAAATTTAAAAGTTTTAGTAAAACAAAATAAATAGTCAACAGAGTAAATAGGCAATCTACAGAATGAGAGAAAATATTTGCAAACTGTACATTTGACAAAGGACTAATATCCAGAATCTACAAAGAACTCAAAATTTTTT
The DNA here is from genome assembly GCF_000164805.1 of Carlito syrichta. Classification (NCBI taxonomy): domain Eukaryota; kingdom Metazoa; phylum Chordata; class Mammalia; order Primates; family Tarsiidae; genus Carlito; species Carlito syrichta. Next base: position 133,743 of record NW_007259182.1, on the reverse strand, counting down.
GGGATCTTGACAGACTTCCCATATCCTCTGAGACTAAGAAATACTCATGAATACAAAATCCTATTTGAGAAACTCCAACACTATCCTTTTCATTCTATTAACTGATTTTCTTTCTTTCTTTATTTCTTTTGAGTTGGAGTCTCACTCTGTCACTCAGACTGGAGTGCAGTGGCTCCCGGTCACCGCAGCCTCGACCTGCTGGGCTCTGGCGATCCTTCCGCCTCAGCCTTCCAAGTAGCTGGAACTACAGGCACACGCTACCATGCCCAACTAATTTTTGATTTATTGTAGAGATGAGGTCTTGCCAAGTTGCCCAGAAGGGTCTCGAACCCGTGGGCTCAGGCAATCCACTCACCTCGACCTCCCAAAGCGCTGGGATTGCAGGCTGAGCCACCGAGCTCGGCCAACTGATTTTCGTTCTATTCTCTTCCCATGAGGATCTGATCCCTCCTCAGCCCTCCTTCTTGCTAGGTATTGAAAGAAACAGTCCAAATATTGGAGAAAATATATCCTCTGGAGACCAACATGAATAAATTCAACACCGAACTTGGCACAGAGTAACATGCCATAGGTTTTTATTGTTTGAATAGCAAATGAAATTTAAATAATTATAAACATTAAATATATCCTGAATATTAAGTCTTAAAATAACTTAGTTTTTAACCTCATAGTAAGGCAAGTTTCATATATATACAAAAGCAGAGAATAAATATATTTTAATGTACTTCACCTGGGCCCATCTCCTAGTTTCAACAATTAGCATGGTTTTTAGGGTACTTCTTAAAGTTTAGCATGTCTAAATAGAGTAACTGACAATCAACATTTCTCTGAGCAGTGTTTACAGCAATATACTTCTGAAAGACCTCAAAGGCTTCTATAAGCCTCATGTGGCTAAGAGCGCTGGTAATTCCTTTTATAATTCATCAATATCTGTTCAATATTGTAGGAAATAAAAGTAAATGAGATATTCATCTATCTGGAATCCATGGTGATATCTGAGCAATGAAGGAGAATGTAATGAAAATTTAAAACAGAACTGGGTTCAACTTTCTATGGCTCTGTCATTTTCTGGTAACATGACCTTGGTCATGTTAAAGTTATGGCACTAAAATTGCTTCTTTAAAAGTATGGAAATTAATCATGCCTATGTTTCAAGGTTTCATAGGATCAAATGATATATTTCTATGCTCAATATAATACTTTTATTGTGATATTTAGTGAATGCAAATCCTCCCCATCCAAAAAAATGATTTAAATTTGTTTACATTAAGATTTCCAGAATTCAACTGTACAAACATTTAGCTAACCATGTTAAATAATTTAAACCAAAAATGTTTAACAATTTTACCTTTTTTTTTCTTTTTTTTCCCCAAATCTAGGCAGTGAAGCCAATTTCAGAGCATGAATTGTGAATTTGAACCTGAAGGAATATTCAAGGGTCTTCAGAGGCTGAGGATCTGGAGATAACCAGAGAAGAAAGACTTTATGCATAAGAATTTGATTCAGAAAAGAGTCAGGTTTCAAAGTAGGCAGAAGAGGGCAGCCAAAGAATGGTTTTCATGCAGCAAACTAGGGAGAGCTTTTCAAGTCTGGTTCTAAGAAAAAGTCTTCACTGTATTTAAAGAAAAGGAAGGAACCTGGGTTTTATATCAATCTGTTGGAATATCTGCAACATTTAATATGGTGGTTTAAAAGACCTTACAGCAAAATTTACATGAAAAGATTTGTATGTTAAAATTGTAAAAGCAGAATACAAAATTATATGTATACTGTATTTCCAACTGAATAAAATGTTGATTTATGAAGATAAGGAGTAAACAGGACTAGAAAAAAATTAAACAGTATGTTAGGACAGTGAGATTGTTTTCTTTTTTCTCATTCAATTTTTTTCATGTTACAAAATTGTGCAGTAAGTACAAAGCTAAGAAATATTGGTGTATGGAGATGAAAGAAGGCTTAGCAAGATCACATCAGAAGGGTACAGTCCTCAGTAAGTGTTTTGGATGAAGACAGAGTCTCCAGGAAATATACACAACATTATTTACTGAGCTAACCTTCCTTATTCTTGATGCTATGTCAGGGACAGGGAGAGAGATCAGAACCCTGAAAAGAAAGTCTTGTGGTAAGTAGAGGGTGATAAGAGATTGTTGTTGGAGACAGACTGATGGTATTGTTCAGTAACAACTGTCATAAACATGAGTAGCAGGCCTGCTGTTGACCAGGATTTGAACTTTACTAAATTTACCAAGTGATTGTTGAGACCTCTTATTTCTTACCTTCATACACTCCTAAAGTCATGACTTAGAACTTCTTCCATTACTGGCAGAAATAACAGTCAGCAACTTATAAATATTACTGAAGCTTCCATAGGGAAGGAAAAAAAGCATTTTCTATCACATCCAGTAGCACACAACATCATAAGTCTTCTTTTTAAGACCTTCTAGCTTTGTTAATATGCAAGAAACTTCCTATCTTTAACTTTCCTCCACTAGGTAATTGATCCATCCACCTCTTCTTTTTCTTGTTTACAGAAGTTTCCTCATCTTTGCATAATTTATTTTCTTATTCAAGAAAAAAGTCGACCTTATTGCCACTCCTACAAACAAACTTGCCTATCCACAGACATCACCTCACTCAGCCCAGAAAGAGTCCTCCAGTTACCAGAAGTCACTCTTCTAGGAAGGCATTAGAGGGTTGAGTAATTAATTTATTTTTTCTCATTGGCGTTGGATACTCTTTATATGTGTTTTTAATCTCGATATATATTAAAGGAAAAAAACTTAATTAGAAAACATTGCATTTAATAGATGTAAAATTATCAGTCCAGTTTTATTTTGGAAATGAAACTGTGAGAACTTTAAAGGTTAAAAAGCATGGTACAGTTTGATATTTTAAAAATGCCTGTGCTATTTCCAAATTCATATACTTTATCTAGAAATGTGGTGTAATGGTCAAAATAAGAAGTGACATTAATCAAGAAGGGCACCCTAGTAAATTAAAGAAAAATATTAAGCAGAGAAAACTGTCATTTGTGCATTTATAATAAACTTGGGCATTATACAAATAAAACATTGGTGGTTCTAGCATTTGATTCCTAACAACTAAATTCTATACCCTGGTGGAATTCGTTTTTGCCTTTGAGAATGCTGCATTTTTCAGCGCTCAATATTCTGTAACCAAAAATGAGAAGGAAAGTACATCTTTTCCCATGTGGCATTGCGACAATTTCTTAATTATAATTGAGGAGCTTTCTAAAAATGAGTAAGTGGTATATAAATTATATAACTCTATATTCACCTTCAGGGTAAGAAAAAAGTGAGGCTTTTTTAGTTCTCTTCACACACTATTTTAGATAAAGAGTAGTCTAACTGTTGTAACAAACAACCCCGAAATTCCAGAGATCTAATTAAATTAAGATAGCCTTCTCACTTACATCATAGTCAGTACAGGTCAGATAAGAGTATTCTCTGTGATCATTTAGGAATCCAGGCTAATGGGTTTTCTCTCTAGGTTCTCTCTCTTCTAGGTTATTGATATCCTTTATTGGGCCTTCTATATCTGGCCAAGAAACAAGAAAAGTGAGAGAAAGAGCAAGAGAGAACACATAAAGGTTCCTGAGGTTTGGAAGCCAGGTCAGGAAGGGGCACCTCATATTTGTTCATTAGCACTTCCTTGGCCAGAATTCAGTTACAGAGCCCCATTGACTGGGGGGGGGGGGGGAGGGATGGAGGGAGAAAAATAGTCTGTCAGTGTGTTTGTCAGTGTGTAAAAACGCACAAAAAAGGCATTTTCCATGTCAACTTTCTATAACACAAGGTCACTGTTTTGACATTGTATTTAGTATGAAATATGAAAGGCTGTCCTCAACCTTTGCAAGGATGCTTGGCAATACTAAAGCCACAGAAAAAATAGAGATGCTCAGGGATTCTGTAGTCATTTAGTTTACGAGGACTCCTCTCCAACTTTATGTATCAGAAAAAAAGAAACACATGACACAGGGTTAAAAGTTTAGTTAGTGATAAAGTTGCAACAATAACCCAATTCTCTCAATTCCATGTTTTTCTACCATACCACGAGCCTTCAAACAACTAGAGTATGAACACGTGGTATAAAGATTTTAATTAACATGGTGTAACTATAGGGTAAAATGATAAACAAGGGGTTAAAGTGAAAGAAAAATGCTTTATGTTCACTATGTTATATATAATTGGCCCAAGAGAGAATGGGATATTTAGTAAAATAATACATTTACCAATGGAATATTGAAAGTTCTGTAGTCAGTTCTTGGGATGTTACTGAAGTAAAGATTTGTATCAGGTAAACTTGGGGATTCAACTAGCAAAAATTGTAATAAAAACATTGTTTTCATTTTCCTTTTGTGATCAGAAATTTAAATATCTTGTGGTTGTCCGTATAGAAAAAAAGCATTAATCTTAACTGATTTTTTTAAAACCTTTCATAAATAGTACCCTTATCTTTGATTTTTAAGATGTTCTTGGCCAATTCAAATAATTTACACATTAACATACACACTCAAAATTTAAAACTTTACCTAAAGCAACCAAAACCAAAGTAAAAAATTGCTGCATGAATCAAGATGCAGAAAAAAGAAACGGTAAAGCCTCAATCATATCCTGTGTCAGTCTTGCCCAAGGCCAGATATTTTAGTAGATATTTGGTGCCATCAACCTCACCAACAATAAGACACCATGATAAAAGCATTAACAGGAGTCCTAATTTTCTAATTCTCCCCATTCCTCCCGAAGAATATCCAAGGCATTATTTCACTGATTCAATATCAAAATCCTCATAAACTCTCTGAAGTTGTGGCAGTTACAGCTACAGTAGTTTAGTAATCTATAGATAGATTATTTATTTGTAGGCAGGTACAGCTTAGATAACTGAGGAACCAGATGGTCAGTATCCCGGCACCTTCTTATCAGAACATAACTCTCCTGAACATCACCTCATGGACCAAGCACACCAGACCTGACCTTTGATTCACAAAGGCAATAAGGCAATGGGGAGTTACTGCAGACACCAAGGAATGACACTTTAAGAGAAAACTTAATGAAACAATGAAACTTTTCCCCTTATCTCAAGAAATCTTTGTGATGCACGTAAGTTTAGAAGTTAAAAAATAATTGAACCTTGTGATCAATAGCTTATTGTACATTTAGGTCTTTGATCCATTGAGAGTTTATTTTTGTATATGGTGATAGACATGGATCTTGTTTTAATCTTCTGCATGCGGTTAGCCTGTTTTTCTAGCACCATTTACTGAATAGGTTTTTAAAGTTTCAAACTATAAGAACCTTAGAAAATGCAGGAGACACCCTTAGGGAAATTGGAACTAGCAACAAATTCCTGGTCAAAACCCCAAGTGCCCATGCCATAAGAGATAAGAGAGACAAGTGGGACCTTATCAAACTGACAAGCTTCTGCAAAGCCAAAGAAACCATCAAGAGAATGAGGAGACAGCCCACAGACTGGGAAAAAATATTTGCCAACTGTATGTCTGACAAAGGTCTAACATCTAGGATCTACAAGGAAGTCAAACATGCTGAAGAAAAAAAGCCCATTACAAAGTGGGCAAAAGATATGAACAGACACTTTTCAAAAAAAGACATAAGCAACCAACAGATACATGAAAAAATGCTCAGCCTCTCTAGTCGTCAAAGAAATGCAAATTAAAACTACACTAAGATACCACCTAACTCCAGTCAGTTTGGTTATCATCAATAACTCAAAAAACAACAGATACTGGAAAGGATGTGGCGAAAAGGGAACACTTCTACACTGCTGGTGTGAGTGTAAACTAGTACAGCCTCTGTGGAAAACAGTGGGGTGATTCCTAAAAGATCTAAAAATCGACCTCCCATATGACTCCACAATTCCCCTAGTGGGAACATACCTGGAAGAACTCAAATCACTCTATAAAAAAGATAACTGCACATGTATGTTTATAGCAGCATTGTTCACAGCAACAAAAACATGGAACCAACTGTGCTGCCCATCAAAAGAGGACGTGGATTAAAAAAAATGTGGTGTATATATACAATGGAATATTATACAACCATAAAGAAGAACAAAACCATAAACTTCACAGTAACCTGGAAGGACTTAGAGTCTATAATACTGACTGATCTTTCACAGAAACAAAGAACTGAGTGTCACATATTCTCACTCATAAATGGACCTTGAACATTTATCAAAATACTATAAGAAAAGTATTGACAGTAACAGGAAACTGCTGGAATGGGGGCAGGGAAGTGGTATTGGCAGTTGTGGGAATCTGCCTGGGGAAGGGGGAACACATCTCAACAAGGGTACCTGCATAATGAATTCTGTATACCTAACCCTGAATTGTACCCTACATCATTAAAATAAAAAAAAAGAATTTTTTTTAAAATTCTTTAAAATTTTTAAGCTTATTGTAGTCCACAAATCTTAACTTAGAAAATAGGTGTCTTAGTCATCATTTTTTTTCTTTGAGTCGGAGTCTCACTCTATCGCCCAGACTGGAATGCAGTGGCCGCTCCCGGCCACCACAGCCTCGACCTGCTGGGCTCTGGCAATCCTTCCGCCTCAGCCTTCCGAGTAGCTGGAACTACAGGTGCGCGCTACCATGCCCGGCTGATTTTTTTTTGATTTATTGTAGAGATGAGGTCTCGCTGCTCAGGCAATCCACTCACCTCAGCCTCCCAAAGGCACAGGATTACAGGCTGAGCCACTGAGCCGGGCTTTAGTCATCATTTTAAACAATATGTAAAGCTCTTTGTTAATGGCAAAGAGCCTTTCTCTTTAAGTCACCCAGGTCCTCTTTTCAATGTGTTTTCCTTTGATAATAAACTTTCCTTTGAACTATGGGACTTGCTCTGAAATTCTTTTCTACAACCAAGTCAAGGATCCAGCAACTATACTTCATGCACACCAATACTATCTTGATCCAGTTGCAAGAAGACAAGTCCTTAAAAAAGAAAATTTTTGAATAACATACCTGATCTCTCAGAAGAGTTTATTTTAATTAAACCAATAAGTTTATGGATTTATAGGACACAGCTACTAGCTTCATAGAATATACACTTTAAGAAACTCCAAACTTGCATGGCCTCCTCTGTGCCAAACTGTACCATATACAGTTGGTGGTCCTCACTCTGAACCAGAAGACATCCTGGTGTAAGCAAAGAAACTTCAGGGAGGCCTGTTTGGTGGATTCAGGACTTATAGAGAATTATGTAGAGTTTGTGAATGCTTTCTGCTTTGGTAAACTTTGTTGTAGGTATGATCTATGATTTATGTAAATCTGCTTTGACAATTTAATTTTTAATTTTTAATTTTTTTTTTTGAGTTGGAGTCTCACTCCGTTACCCAGGCTGGAGTGCAGTGGCACACTCCCAGCCACTGCAGCGTTGATCTGCTGGACTCCAGCGATCCTTCCGCCTCAGCCTTCCAAGTAGCTGGAACTACAGGCATGCGCTACCACACCTGGTTAGGATTTGATTTATTGTAGAGACGAGGTCTCACCAAGTTGCCTGGGCAGGTCTTGAACCCGCAGGCTCAGGCAATTCACTCACCTCGGCCTCCCAAAGTGCTGAGATTACAGGCTGAGCCACCGAGCCTGGCCTCTTTTAATTTTTTTATTGATAAATAATATTTATCCTATATAGCACATTGTTTTGAAATAGGTATACATAGTAGAATAGCTAAATTGAACTAATTAACATATGCATTACCTGACATGCTTTTTTTTTGTGATGAGAACACTTAAAATCAACTCTCTTAGAAATTATCAAGAACGCAGTGCATAGTTATTAACTATAGTCACCACATTGTAAAATTGACTTTGTGAATATATTATTTTCATCTAAACTGAGATTTTGTATTCTTTGACCAACAACTCCCCAACAACACCCTCCTCAGTCCCTGATTATGACCAATCTACTCTTTACTTTAACGAGTTCAACTTTTTTGGATTCCACAGCTAAGTGGGATCATGTGGTATTTGTCTTTCAATGTCTGGCTTATTTCATTTAGCATAATGTCCTCCAGATTCATCCATGTTGTCACAAATAACCGAATTTCCTTATTTTTTAAAGTTAAATAATTTATATTGTGTATATATACCATATTTCTTTATCCATTCATTTGTTGATAAACAGGTTGATTTCATATTTGGAATCCATATCTGAGCTAGTATCAATAGTGAGACAATAAACATGGGCAGGCATTATAATAAATTGTATTATCATATTCATAGCAAATTGTTCATAGAAATATGACTCCAATAAAATTACTTAGCCTCTTTGTGATTCCATTTCTCTATATGAAAAAAATGTGAGAATTTAAAGTGATGTTGCATGCAAAATATTTAAAATGTTTTCTGGCACTAGGATACACTCAATATATATGTTAGATGTTAATATATAGATATAAAAAATGAAATGTGATAATAGCATCTTTGCAAAAACAAAGGAAGGGACCACCTAGAAAATGAGAGAAAATATTTGTAAACTATTAATCTAATAAGGGGTTAATATCCAAAATATATAAGGGACTCAACTCAATAGCAAGAAAACAACCCAATTCAAAAAATAAGCAAGGGTCTCAATAGACATTTCTCAAAAGAAAACATACAAATGGATAACAAGAATACAAAAAAGAGCTCAATATCACTAATTGCCAGAAAAAATGCAAATTAAAAACACAATAAAATACCACCTCACACATGTTCAAATGGTTATTATCAAAAAGACAAAAGCTAACAAGTGTTGACAAGGATGTGGAGAAAAAGGAACCCTTGTACATTCTATGGTGGGAATGTAAATTAGTACAGTCATTATGAAAAAGTATAAACATTTTTAAAAAATAAAAATAGAACTATCATATGATCTAGGAATCTTACTTCTGGACATATATCCAAAGTAAATGAAGTCAGTATGTTGAAGAGGTATCAGCATGCTTATGTTCATTGCAGCATTATTAACAATGGTCAAGATATGGATTAATCTAAGTGTCCATTAATGAATGAATGGATATAGGACAAAATGGTGTGCATCTGTGTGAGTGTATGTTTGTGTGTGTATGTATGTATATATACATGTATATTAAATAGAAGGAATACTATGTAGCCTTAAAAAAGAAGGAAATCTTATCATCTGTGACAACATAAATGGATCTAGATGACATTATGTTAAGTGAAGTAAGCCAAGTACAGAAAGAGAAATACTGCATAATTTCACTTATATGTGGAATCTAAAAAAATCAAACTCATGGAAGCAAAGAATAGAACAGCGGGTTTCCAGGCACTGGGATAGGGGAGATATTGGGGAGATGTTTTACAAAAGACACAAAATTTCAGTTAAAACATGATAACAAGTTCAAGAGATTCATTGTACAGCAGGGGGAATGTAGTTAATAACAATGTATTATGTTCTTGAAAATCACCAAAAGAATAGATTTAAATAATAGATGCAAAAAAATGGTAAGAAGGTGAGATAATTAATATATCTATTAGTTAGCTCAATTTATCCATTGTACAATGTACGAGGTCTGACAATTAATTTTGCAAACTTGCCACCATGCCCTTATGTTGGTAACACTGTATAGAAAACTCAGTTTCATAACCTTGTTATATCAGGGTCTCTCAGCTGTGTTCATGTCAACATGTGGTAGTGTCTTGCTGAGTGGCATTCATTATTGTTGTTTATGTCAAAACATGTTTTACAACATAAATATGTATAATCTTTACTTGTCAAGTACACCTTAATACAGCCGGAGGGAAAAGGGAGGAAGAAATCACTCATTATTACGTCTCCCTAAACAATTTCGCTGCTTTCTTTCTTTGTCTATATATATTCATATTGTTTATCATTTCTAATGTTTATGAACCATTTTGTAAAGACAAACTAAAAAAGTGAGCCTTTAACACAATCTCTACATTCAAAGTCCTGAAATACACACACACACACACACACACACACACACACACACACACACACACATATTTATTTCCAAAGAAGGGGAAACGGATAAGAAACTTGATTTATTGAGCTACTGGGATTGTGATGATTTTCTTCTTTTTTGATATGTCTTAATGTTGTTATTGCAATAAGAGAAGGGAAAAGTGAGTTCTTAAAACTGAAATCTACTTGAAAAGCATTGACTCATGAAGAATCCTAAAGGACAAAACATGATTTTCTCTGCACTTATCATCTTATTACCCAAGTACTTGTGAATAAAGGTAGTTAAGAAATCATTTCTTATTTGACAGTATATTTCATGTCAGATTTTCGGATTAAGGAGGCTACTATATTTGAACTCCAATAAATTTGAAAAGTAATTTCAAGAAGACCATTCACTAGGCAAGGACATGTTTTCTCATAATATTCTAATCTGCCATAATGATTGCTCCTTTTATCAAAAACAAATTGGTAAATATCTTAATCTACCTAGTAGCCTAGTCAACAGAATGACCTCCACTACAAGTGTAGCTTAAGTGACAGAGCCTTCTTAAATAATATAGTACATGCATATAATGATAGATATTGATATTAGCCTTTTAAATCATTTTTCCTAACACATTATAGCTATGCTTTTATGATTTAACTTAGCAGGTGCATTTGTTATTAAGTCTGTGCTCTCTAAATGAAATAGAAAATATCCTATAATGGCATACACTTTTAAATGCATTATATTTATTATATCATTTAGCCTTAGCAATACCTTTTTAGATAATTAGTTGCTTTTTATAAATGAAGTCATGAAGGTTAAGCTCACAGAGATAGTAAACAATATAGATGGGATATTCATTCAAATATGGCTGGCACCAGAGAGTCATTATTTTTTCTCTACCGCATAAAGATCAATAATAAGCAAAGTTGCTGTGAAATTGGATTATCACATCTTCAGGTTTAAATTTCATAGTAAAAATAATAATATTTAGAGCTTTGGAGTTCATGTACGATAAAGGCAGCCATCTTAATCTGAATCTCTGTATGTGTTCTCCAAAAAACATACAGATCAACGAGAACAATAAAATAAAATCACATATGCCTTATATACACAGCTTAACTAAGAGACAATCCTGTGGTTTGAATAGGTCCCCCAAAACGTAATCCCCAATGCAAGACTGTTGAAAGATGGAGCCTAATTGTTAAGAAATAATTAGGTCATGAGAACTCTGTTCTTTCTTGCTCTCTTTTGCATGCTTTTGTCATGTTATGCTTCCCACCATGGGATGACAGAGCAATAAGGTCCTTGCCAGATGTGGCCCTTTGACCTTGGACTTCCCAGTTTCCAGAAGAGTAAGAAGTAAATCTCTGTTCTTTATAAAGTTTGCAGTTTCAGGTATGTTGTTATAGCAGCACAGAATGGGCAAGGACAGAGAATACTATAAAATACAATTTATGTATAAGTATGCATATACGATATAATTGAAAATTGCATATAAGATATAATTGTTCTCCCAGGGGTGTGGTATTCGCCATAAGACACAGCTATATCTCAGAGGAAAATAAAAATCATAATCTTCTATAGGAAATGCATGCCTAAAATAATATGTACTTTTAGACTGTGGTGGGATAGGTAGACATTATTTCTTTAACATTTCCTGGTAATTTTTATGATAACTGGGCTCCAAATGTGACCTGCTCAGAGTAATTCATACTGCTTAAGAATTATTATACACATTGATTATCTCTTATCCCAAATGCTTGGGGCCAGAAGTATTTTGGACTTCAGAAATTTTTCGACTTTGGAATATTTGCATATACATAATGAGATATCTTGCGAATGGGACTTAAGTTTAAACATTAAATTCATTCATGTTTCATATATACCTTATAGACACAGGCTGAAGGTAATTTTATACAATATCTGAAAAATAATTTTGACTGCCTTTGACTGACCTGTCACATGAGGTCAGATATGGAAATTTCCTCTTGTGGCAGCATGTTGGTGCTCAAAACGTTTTGGATTTGGGAGCATTTAGGATTTGGATTTTTGGATTAGAGATATTCAACCTGTAATGTACATGAAACATCCTTCTGTATTTTATGATTTCATAAAAGACTCTCAGAAGAATGGCAGAATTTTAATAACATGCATCAGCATATTCTTCTAAGAAAAAGAAGCTCTAAGCAATTTCATATTAGCAACTTCAAGAGCACAAAGTTGTTTCTTAAGTGTACAGTACTTAAAACTATCTTGTAGGTTTGGAGGGCCAAAGAAAAACAACATAAACAAACAACATAAAAAAACAATTAACAACATAAAATAAACAACATAACCAAATAAATAACATAAACAAATTTAGACGTGTTTATTTCTTCCCACTAGTGGTGTCTTAGTCTCTTTTCTGTTGCTTATTATGGAATAGTTGAAACTGGGTAATTTATTCTGAAAAAGGAATTTATGTCTTATAGTTATAAAGGCTGAGAAGTCAGGCCGGGCTAGGTGGTTCAGCCTGTAGTACCAGAGCTTTGGGAGGCCGAGGTGAGTGGATTGCCTGAGCCCACGGGTTCAAGATCCACCCGGGCAACTTGGAGAAACCTCATATCTACAATAACTCAAAAATTAGCCTGGCATGGTAGCACACACCTGTAATTCAGGCTACTCAGAAGGCTGAGGCTGAAGGATCTCCAGAGCCTAGGGAGTCAGGGTGACGGAGTGAGACTCCGACTCAAAATAAATAAATAAATAAATAAATAAATAAATAAATAAATAAAGGCTGAGAAGTCTAAGGTTGAGGGGATACATCTGGTGAAGGTCTTTTTGCTGGTAGGGACTCTTTGCAGAGTCCCCAGGTAGCACAGGGCATCACATGGCTTCTTATAAAGCCACCAGTCCCACTCCTGTGATAACACACTAGTAATCCACTAATTCATTAATGAAACCATTTTTGTGTATTTTCTGGGAACCTCTAGTGTTTGTCTTTATATTACATGCTGCATTAGAAAGCTGCAAATTCCATCACTGAAAAGCTTTGATGTTTGTCAGAATCAGTCCATTTTAGTGTTTACATCAAGATGTCATTAAAAAAACTTCTCAAAGTGCATTGTAATGCATGTCTTTTCTTTTAATAATGCATTTCTTTTCTTTTAATCACTGCGTTTTTTTCAGTACAATGGTTAGCAAAGTAGAAGCCCCTCAAATACTAGTTGATTGTGAAATAAAGTAAATTACTTTTTGTAAGAGTTTACCAAGAATAAATAATAAATTCAGCAATAGTAAGGAGAAACAGGAATAACAAACTTAAGTGCTGTTAAGGGAGGTATGGGACAAACTCAAATCCAGTAAGTTTGTTTAGATTTGGAATGTAACTAAGTAACCTACGTAAAAGATTGTCTTCAGGCTTCTGTACCAAAACTGAGGTGTGAATGTCTCCAACAGCAGTCCTTCCTCCCAGGAGTCCAGCTAAAGCTGCACTGTCCATTTAGATCAATACTAGCTTGCTATCACAAGCCAAGGCTGAATCTGACAGAGTAATCACCTAGGAAACCAGAAGTCAATTGAGCCTAAAGGGTACAAATTATCATGTTTAAGGATAAAAAAAAAAAAGTCTCAGCTATTAGATCCAAGATTAAATATGAAGCTGAATATACGAAGGGAATAGGAGGCCTTGAGCTGTAAAAGCGCAGGTAGGAAGTAAAGTTGAAGAATTGAAGGAGAGATTGAAAAAGGCACATAAAGATGATCCATAACTTTATCTATGATAGGGGTGTTTTCTAGAGCATTCTCCTTCTGGGTGTTGGGTCTGTCATATATCTTGATGTATACCTTAGATATAAGGTAGACAGTAAGAGAGAGACTATCCTAGCCATCCTACACAACTTACAGTTTATATTAGACAAATACTGCATAATCTCACTTACATGTGGAATATATAAAAAAGTAGAACTCATAGAAACATAGTAGAATGGTGTTTACCAGAAGCTAGGGCTGGGGAACTGGGAAAATGTTAATCAAAGGATACAAACCTTCAGTTATAAGAAGAATAAATTCTGGGGACCTAGCCGGGCTGGGTGGCTCAGCCTGTAATCCTGCGCTTTGGGAGACTGAGATGCGTGGATTGCCTGAGCCCACGGATTCGAGACTCACCTGGACAACTTGGCGAGACCTCATCTCTACAATAAATCAAAAGGTAGCCCGGCGTGGTAGCGCGCGCCTGTGGTTCCAGCTACACAGAAGGCTGAGGCAGAAGGATCGCCGGAGCCCAGCAGGTCGAGGCTGCGGTGACCGAGAGCGGCCACTGCACTCCAGTCTGGGCGACAGAGTGAGACTCCAACTCAAAAATATAAATAAATAAAATAAATAAATAAAAATAAATTAAAAATTTTAAAAATTTAAAAATTCTGGAGACCTAGTGTACAGCATGATGACTATAGTGAGTAATAATGTATTATATATACATGCTCTTTGCCTTACAGTGGAGGCTATGTTCTGATAAACTTATTGTAAAACTGAAAAATTGTAAGTCAAACCACAGTAAGGATCTTAGCAACACATTTGTAAATCTAACCTTAGGCTAGATCATTTCTGTTCTTCCCTACTATTGTCTAAATTACTGTTAAGTCTTAATAAACTCTTTCAAAAGGTAATTTTATGTCTAAGTTCTGAGGGTAATTTACCTTATTTCACAATCAACTAATATTTGAGGGGTTTCTACTTTGCTAGTCATTCTACTGAACAAAATCTGCAACGGTTAAAAGGAAAAGATATACATGCAAGCCAGTCACGACAATGCACTTTGAAAAGTTTTCTTTAAACAGCATCCTGATGTATACAGTAAAATGGACCGATTCTGACAAACATCAAAGCTTTTCAGTGATGCAATTTACAGCTTTCTAATTCAGCTTGTAATATAAAGACAAATGCTAGTGGTTCCCAGAAAATACACAAAGGTGATCTTATTAATGGATTAATGGGTTAATGGATTAGTAGTGGGTTATCACAGGAGTGGGACTAGTGACTTTATAAGAAGACAAAGAGAAACATAATTTAGCACATTCAGCCTCCTTGCCATGTGATTCCCTGCACTGCCTAGGGACTCTGCAGAAAATTCCCCACCAGCAAAAAGACCCTCATATGCATTCCTCAACCTTGGGGTTCTCAGGCTTTATAACTGTATGACATAAATTCCTTTTTCAGAATCAGTTACCCAGTATTCTATAGTAAGCAACAGAAAACAGATTAAGACATCTATACTTGAAGTTTGCTGAGAGTGGATGTGTCTCACCACACCCAAATGGTATGTGAGGTGATGGTTATGTTAACTAGATCAATTGTAGGCATCATTTCACAATGTACATATGTATATATATGTGTGTGTGTATATATGTGTGTGTGTGTGTGTGTGTGTGTGTGTGTGTGTATATATACACATATCTCAAAACATCACTTTGTATACCTTGAATATATATAATTTTTGTTTGCCAATTTCAGTAAAGCTGAAAAAAAAGGAAGAATAACAAAAATAAAAGGCTTTATTTTACCTTCACTTATTACATTGTCAGTGCTCTTCCTTTTTGTGTAATGATTTCAGTTTTCGATCCATATTATTTTAAACAATTTTTAAATATTTTTTGCAAGGAATATCTAATGGCAACAAATTTCCTCAGTTCATCAAAAAAAAACCCCACTTTATTCCTATTTCACTTTTGAAGGATAATTTTACAGGGTGCAGAATTTTAGGTTTGTGGGTCTTTCTCACAACACTTTAAACATTTCATTCTGCTCTTCCTACTTACACAATTTCTAAAGAGAAGTTATATGTAATTCTTAGGAAAGTTCTTCTAAAGGTAATGTTTGTTTGTTTGTTTTTAATGCTGGTTTCTTTAAGAATTTTTAAATTCTGATTTTCTGTAGTTTGAAAATGATATGCCTAAATGTAGCTTTGTTTTGTGGGTTTGGGGGTTTTCTTGCTTGGTATTCTCTGAACTTCCTAGATCTATGAATTGGTATCTGATGTTAATTTGGGAAAATAGCCATCATTGTTTCCAATATTTCTTCTGTTCCTTTCTCTTTTCCCTCTCCTTCTTGTATTTCTATAATGTGCACACTATATATTTTGTTATTGTTCCACAGTCCTTGCATATCCTGTCCTATGTCTTTTAGTCTGTATTCTCTTTGCTTTTCAGTTTGGGAGGTTTCTATTATATATCCTCAAAGTCAGAGATTCTTTTCACAGCTGTGTCCAATTTACTAATAAGCCCATCAAAGGCACTCTTCATTTCCATCATAATGTTTTTGCTCTCTAGCATTTATTTTTGGTTCTTTCTTAGTACTTCCATCTCTCTATTTATAGTACCCATCTATCTTGTTTTCCACCGGGGCCCTTAGCATACTAATCATTGTTTTAAATTCCCAATCTGATCATTGATCATTCCAATATTCCTATCATTCTACCATGTCTGGTTCTAATGCTTGTTCTTCTTTTTTTTTTTTTTTTGCCTTCTAGTATGCTGTGTGTGTGTATGTGTGTGTGTAGCTGAACATGATGTACTGGGTAAAATGGACTGTTGTTTATAAATAGGCCTTTAGTAATGTGGTGGTAAGGTGTGTCAGAGGGAGAGGGAAAACATTCTCTAGTCCTATGCTTAAGTCTCAGTCTTTTAGTAAGCCTGTGCCTCTGGACTGTGAACTTTACAGGTGCTCCTCAGTTCCCTTCCATTTTAGGTGAGACAGGATGGCTAGAGCTGGCTGGAGTTGGGTATTTTCCTTCCCCAGGTCAGTGAGTCTCTGCTAAAACACAGCAGGTTAGGCTTTGGTTAAATAGTTTCTCCTGAGGACAGGCATTGCTAAGAGTGAAGCATTCTGATGTATTTCAAAATGGTTCCTTTCCCCCTCCCGCTTCTGGAAGCACAAAGAAATTGTCTCCCAATATTTACTGTGAGAGCCCTGATAGAGCTCCTGAAGATAAAACTCCCAAAAGTGTGGGGACCTCCTAGAGTTTTTAACTCTCTGACTTGTTCACAAGAGTCTCTAGCAATTCATCAATTACAGATGAGGTTTTCCTACCCCAGCGCTGGTTCTGGTAGTGGTTTTCACCCCTGAATTTCTTCTAGGGTAAGTCTTGACTCTCTGTATTTGTCGTTTGTCTCTATAATCTTGGGGGGCAGTGGTTTACCCTGTGTCCTCATCTCTCTTACAGATTCAAGAAGAATTGTTGATTTTTCAGTCTGTTCAGCTTTGTACTTGTTAGAATACAGTGATAACTTCCAAGCTCCATACATGTGGAACTGCTACATATTTAATTAAATATTTTTCTTGTTTTATCACTGATTTTTGGAAGTTATTTTTTGAAGGTGCTGATTTAAATATTTAGCTGTGCATTCTCCAGATATCTTCAATATGTCCACTTTGTATTTACCTTAAATGAGACGTTCACAAATGGGCATAGACATGAAAATGGCTGAGAGCTGCAGGCAGACCAGCTCTCTCAGAACCACCAATATCAAGATATTAGGGCAGGAAAGAACCTTAGAGAACATCAATTTAAATTATTTCCATTTTTCTTAAAGAACAAAACAACAACAAAAAACAGAGGCCTAGATAGGACCTAAGCACCAACTCTCTTCCCTCAATAACCAGTACTGGTCTCATCTCATTCAATGCCCTATCCCCACTGCCCCACTGTCATAATCTCATTTAGCATATCTGACACACCTGCATCTCCCTAGCCAATG
Organism: Carlito syrichta; assembly: GCF_000164805.1. Taxonomy (NCBI): domain Eukaryota; kingdom Metazoa; phylum Chordata; class Mammalia; order Primates; family Tarsiidae; genus Carlito; species Carlito syrichta. The sequence continues at coordinate 116,056 of NW_007259182.1, read as the reverse complement.
GTTTAATACAAATTCAGATCTATAGACATTAGTGACTTCTTCTTCTATACTGCAAACCAAATGTGTCTGTACCATCCAGCGATGGAAACACATATGACGTTCCCTTATTCTCAAACACATTAGTTCCTCTCTGACTCTTCTTCACTGAGTGAAGACATGCTAGGTACTTTCAGACCAGTACTGCAAAAAATGTTGACCCCTCTCACAACTTTAGCAAGCACATTGGTACCTTCCTACCTCCACTGTTACAGATACTCAGGCAATTTTCATTAAATTATTTAAACACATTTTATCCCAAAATATCTGTAATACTAGATGGGAAAGAGTATAGAACAGTGCTGTTCAATAAAAATTTCTGCAATGTAACTTCTGCGATGATGGAAATATTCTGTAATTCTGAGCTGTCTAAAACAGTAGCCACTACCCACATGTAGCATTTGTGCAGTTGAAACATAGATAGCAAGTATCTTGAGTGGTAGAGTTATTAGAATGGGGGGGGTGGAAATATTAAGCTGTGAACTAACTCCATACCACTAACTACATAACTAACTCCTGTTAAACTGAAATACTTCCCATAGCTAATCCAACTCCTTAAATCTCCATACCACAACCACACAAAAATCTCTGTTGTTATTCTCAAAGATTTCTCAGTTATTCTTCACTCCAGAATTCCTGTATCTTCAATGTGGAGATGTGACTTCATACCAAGATCTGTGTAATATTTGCTGAATATCAGAAAATTTTCTGTCTGAAAATTATTCAAGTCTGAGGTGGGATCTTGCTGTGTTCGACTTAAGAGGATTTTTAGTTCACTTGCACTGCAGAGTGAATGTTGGTTTGGAGGAGTCAGTTTAGGTAGCTTCAAGCTTTATTTATTTGGTGTTAATTCTGATTTTAACTAATTATTTAATTCATTCATTCAATAAATCATTCATTCATTCTTCAAACATCTATTGAATACCTAGGTGCTGGCAATACAGTAATAAACATGAGAGAAAGTCCATGACTATTCTATTTTAGTAACAGAGTCCAACAATAACAACTATAGTATTTAGAAAAATAAGCAAAAACAGTATTTAGAGAAAAACATAAGATAATTTCATATACTAATAAATGTTATAATAAAAATTAACCAAGGTAAATGTGAGTGGGAGACAGCATGAATATCTTGGATAGGGAGGTCTCAAGGGCTTCTGTGAAGAGATGATGGTTGAGCACAGTCTGGAATGAAGTGAGGGAACAAGTTGTACAGGTATCTAAAGTAAAATTTTCTTTTTAAAAATTTTTTAATTTTAAAATGATGGGGTACAATTCAGGGTTAGGTATACAATTATTTATTGTGCGGGTACCCTTTCTGATGAGGTGTGCCTCCCACCTTCCCCAGGCAATTTGGGTAAAGAAAAATTTTCAAGGCAAAATCTAGAGTGAAGGCAAAGTCCCTGGGAATGAAACGTGTTTCTGATAACCAGGAACCGCTCCTTGAAAATATATCTTGCTAAGAGGCAGGTGTGGTTGCAACAGAATGAGGGCCAGGGAGAATGAGAGCAGAAGAGGTCTGAGAGGAAGCCGAGAGCGACCTGGGAAGTTCCTGGGAAACAAGTTACGGGTCAGACCAGAACCTAATTTAACAAGAATTAGTGAGAGCTGAATTAGGTCAAGGATTCCTTTCATCATGTTCTAATTAAAATAGTCCAGTGGCTCCAGATTAGTGCTGTTCAAAGTTTAATGTGCATATGAATTATTTAAGGATCTTATTAGGATGTCAGTTCTGGTTATATAGGTCTGGCTGGGCTGTAAGCACAGAACAAACTTTTATACCGATGTTACTTATCCACTTTGAGAGGCAAGGCTCTAGAGTCTAAAACACCAACAGGCTCAAATCTAAACTATTTTCATGCCTTATAAAGCTTCCCTAATTGTGTCTTTAACTTCATTTCTTGCTATCCACTCTCCCCATCTCCAGTCCCCTTCCGTATTTTATATGCCCCAGGTATCTCTCTCCCTTTCCTGAACATACCAGAACTCTCTCATTCCTGGTCTTTACACGATGTTTCTTCCTAGAGCAAACATCTCTCCCTATTCACCAGGCTCTTACTCTTCTATCAGTTCCTAGCCTAGTTCTTACCCCTAAATGAAGGATAAGCTGCCCTCCCACATTCCATCAAAGCTCTCTATCCCTTTCCATAACATTCATCTTACTGATTCCTAGTCTGTATCTCATTTAGCCTGGCTCATGGGGTAGAGGAAGAACCAAGTCGCTGTGCTCATTGGTATAGTCCTAGAGCATAGCACAATGCTTACAACAAAAGCTAATAAATAATTAACTTTCTTAATCTTAGTGGTTTTGCTCCCAAGTTAGTTATTTCATGAGTTAATGTACAATTGAAGGAATTAATCAAACAACAAGACATACTGCTATGCCAATCTACAGAAGAGGAATATTCCATTAATATGTAGCATAGTCTGGTGGTTTTGCAGGCTAAAAATATAATGAATAATTCACAATAAATAACTCAGCTTCATAACAATAGTTGTTAACCTAGATAAATTAACCTTTTTAATTGAATGATGTATTATGAATTGTTTTTGAATATTCATAAAATATGATAAATAGCAAGGAGGAGTAATCCTTCAAATGCATTTCTTAAACTCAAGAATTATGCCCAAACAAATCACTGCCACATGAATATGGTTTATGAATTTTGTGGATTTATGACCTTATGATTTTTCCAAAATGCTTCAAACATGGGTTTATCAATAGATTTGTCTATTAACTAATCAGTGCATTAGCATTTGTCTATTCTATTTCCCTTTCTCCAAATTTGTTTTGTGTGCCTATTTTGACAAGCATCAAATACTACAATTAATGTGGCACATACAAAGGCATAGGCTAACTTGAGGCAACATAACAGTTTCCATGTAGGTTGCATCATTATTTGTCCTCATAGACTTAATCAGAACAAAGAAAACTGGAGGTCCACATAGACTGTCTTGATTGGGTCAAGACAGAAGGTCTGAACACAGGGTCCAAATCAATGTCATAATTCAGACACAAAAAAATGATGTTATAATAATAAAAGTTTTTGTATTGTACCAGTCAGAGAAACAGAACCAACAAAACTATATATTACATATAATATACTTCATAAGCCTATATAAAATTGTATGTATTAAAATTATAGAGAAATTGTATAGGTGTGTGTGTATATATATATGAGAGAGAGAGAGAGAAGAGAGAGATTTATTTTATGGAATTGGCTTATGCAATTGTAGGGACTAACAAGTATAAAATACTAGGACTTGTTGTGATCACAAATCTGGAATCTATAAGATAGGTTGGCAGGCTGGAAACCTGGTGGAAATTGACACTGCTGTCTTATGTCAAAACTTCTCCAGAAAACTTCAATTTACATTCTTAAGTCCTTCAAGTGATTAGATAATGTCCCCCCACCTTAGTATAGACAATCTCCTTTACTTTAAGTCAGTTTACTACATCTACAATATACCTTCACAGCAGCACCTAGATTAAATAATTGGGTCCTCTAGTCTAGCCCACTTGCATATAAATTTAATCATCACACATACTAAACCACAGATCTCAAATATCAGGACAAAGGGAGTCAAAGATTGATAATAACCCAGGTTCAGGTCATTAGTCATCTGTGAGTATTGAAACAGTAACAGAAAGATCTAGGTTTAGAATAGAAAGTCAAAGAACTGGGTACAAGGAAAGATATCTAACCTCTAAAAGAAATTGGGGAAGCACTAAGACGCTGGGGTACAGGGAGAACAACCAGAGGTGATATTACCGGATAATTGCTACCGAAGAGGACACAGAATGTCAAATGAGGAGATTTAAAGTCAAAGTGATTTGAGTTTAAATTCCAGCACTGACTTATTTATCCCATGATAGTCTGCAATTTTTCTTACTAACATGGAGACCATGGTCCCAGATAGGAATGTGATGAAAATAAAATAACAACATGTAAAATATGTGTTTAATGTACTGCTTATAGCATAATGCTCTTTTAAAAAAACAAATGTTTCCTTTTTTCTTCATTTGTAGGGAAGTTGAGATGAGACCTGGGGAAATTAAAATACCCAGATCAGAGCAGAATCAACAGTCATCAGTCCTAATTTAGAGCTGTAAATAATAGGCCAATGTTCTTCAGCTTCCCTTTTCCATTTCCCAAAGTTCTGCAGCTGTTTCTGAGTTCAGGCAAGGAACGGACCTCGTTCTAGGATAATTCTGGAAATGGAAATTTCTTACAGTGTATGCAAGTCATTAATTTGTAATCTTTAAGTTCCATATGTTTCACAGCCAGGAGGTTCCAGGTCGTTATTCAGCCCTTAATATATAAGCAGATAATTCTTACAACATCATCATCACATGATCACAGGTGGTGAGCTAGGAAGCTGACAACCTAACTGTAGGACACATTTCACAGATGAACACTTTTGGGGTTACTTAAAGGTTATCTGCAAGAATTAATTCCTTCAACTTGTGCTCCAGCTTCTCCATATGGTCTCAGACTCTCTGGGAGGATCTTCCCAGGGCAAATGCTACAGGGTCAATTTACACAACTAGTATCTTCAGCACATGGAGATACAAACTAGCTGATTCATTAGACTGCTAGTGTCAGGTGCAAAAAAGAAACTCTGGCAAATCAGAAATGATTAAGTGGATTTGACACTTGAACGCAGACATTTTATTGAGATTAGGGCAGGTACAAAAAAACAAGGAGACAGAAGGTGAAAAAAATCTTCTCAATGCCTCAAAGTCTTAACCTACTCTCAAAAAGGATATGCAACTCTTTTCACAAAACAAGCCCATAGACAATCAGAAAAGTCATGGTTTAAGTAAAGTGCAGTTATAGTACGGCAAATTAATACAGGACGTACAAATATTTCTGAATTGATTAAGAAAAAGATAAACAAAAAAAATATGGACAATCTTAACAAGAGCAATTCATGAAAGTTAGTGGGTAGGTTCTCCCTGCCAGAGACATACAGGACATATTTTCATTTTAGACTCTAGAAAAAAAGAAATATTAGGGAGAAAAGAACCATAATAACCCTCTATAAATAATACATTAGTCCTGTTTTACCATCCAGTGTTTGCCTTCATGCATCATATTTTAAAGTTGTAATCAGTGGGTCATTTTATACTCCTATAATTTAATGATTGTGTTAACATAGTAAGTTTTCTGTATGACTAAGTATTTTTTAAATTATTATTTTCCTCTTTTTAATACCCTTATTTTAAAAAATTTACATGTCTCCAGAAGGTAGAAGATAAATCCTACAAAGATCAAATGTCTTGCTACATCTGTAAATTTTTTTAGGGAACCAGTTGTTAGGGGCACAGTAGAACATCCCCTCTAAAATAAAAAATGTGCTATTGTACAGTGCATCTTCCACCACAAAGGAGTAAACTCAGTGCTGAGCTAGCCTCTTTGAGTAATGAAGGCAGCATATTTTGCACCTAGGAATATTATTCAGACTCAAATACACTGTAAGTATAGAACAACAAACAAGCTGGGCTCGGTGGCTCAGCCTGTAATCCTGCACTTTGGGAGGCTGAGGTGAGTGAATTGCCTGAGCCCGCAGGTTCAAGACCCGCCTGGGCAACTTGGCGAGACCTCATCTCTACAATAAATAAAAAACTAGCCAGGCGTGGTAGCGCGCGCCTGTAGTTCCAATTACTTGGAAGGCTGAGTGGAAGGATCGCCAGAGTCCAGCAGGTTGAGGCTGCGGTGGCCGGGAGTGGCCACTGCACTCCAGTCTGGGCGACAGAGTGAGACTCCAACTCAGAAAAAAGAAAAACCATCTTAGAGCAGGACCAAGACAGGAAAGTCTCAGAAACAGAACCAGGTAATGAAATGGTTCAGATAACCCTGCTATGAGGGCAATAAAATCTAGCAGACTATGGTGTTGGAGGTGTCTACACAGGAAAAGATGCTGTGTGGAGTATGTGGTGAATTCTAGTAAGAATTCTAGTGAGAGAATCACAATGAATCACCTTGGGAGCAAAACCACTAAGATTAAGAAAGTTAATTAGTTATAATAAATACTTTGTCACTCATGATTTGTATGACTTATAACTACCCTTTTTGATAGATTTTAATATAAAATTTTATTTTTCCACATCCAAATTATTATTTTATTGGAATCCTGATGCCTACTTATTCCTCTGACTCCTACTTATTTTTCAGATCTAAACTGATATTATATTTCATCAAACTTTTCTGACCCTCCCAATTTAAATTATTCCATTCCTCAACTAAACCAGAGTTAAATGCATTTTTTCCACCACCGTATTCTCAGTGCCTATTTATAGTTCTTGGCAATAAATAAATGTTGAATGAATAAATATTCATAGAGTATATTCTCTTCTTTGTATGAAGTTTTCTAGTAAATAAATATGATAAAGTTCACCAATTTAATGGAAATAAAGATAAACTTTTTAGAATTTTGACTCTAATGAAACTTTTATTCTAGTCATGGAGCAAGACGATAAATACATAAATTAATGAATATGTGAGATAATTTTGTTGTTGTTGTTGTTATGTTTTGTTTTGAGTTGGAGTCACTCTTTCGCCCAGGCTGGAGTGCAGTGGCATGCTCATGGTCACCCCAGCGTTGACTTGCTGGGCTCCAGCAATCCTTCTGCCTCAGCCTTCCAAGTAGCTGGAATTACAGGTGCATGCTACCACACCCAGCTAATCTTTATTTTTATTTTTTTATTTATTGTGGAGATGCAGTCTTGTCAAATTGCCTGGGCTGGTCTCAAACCTGCGGACTCAGGCAATCCGCTCACCTTGGCCTCTCAAAGTGCTGGGATTATAGACTGAGCCACCGAGCCCGGCTGATAATTTTCAATAATAATTATATGACTATAAAGGGCATGAGAAAGACAGAGACATTATTGTGCCAACGAGCAATCTAGTTTCCAAACATTGTTAAACAGTAGAGCAAAATGAGGACCACTGGTTTAGACAAACTGCAGACAATTGATGAGCATGACAAAAGTAGTTTCAGTGAAACAGAAATAATAAAAGCTCAACTAGAGTAGATTGAGGAGAAAATACTTTGATATATGTTCAGCAACTTAAACATTTAGTCACCTGGGATCTGTGACTGATGCCTGAAATCCCAGCTCTTTAGAGGTAATGGGAGAAACTCTTCTTGAGGCCAGGAGTTTGAGACCAGCTTGGGCAACATTGCAAGACCCTGTCCCCACAAAAAAAAAAAAAAGCTGGGCATGGTGGCACACATCATCTGTGTCCTAGATACTCAGGTGGCTGAGGCAGAAGGATTGCTTCAGCCCAGGGGTCCAAGGTTACAAAGAGCTATAATGGTACAACTGCACTCCAGCCTGGAGGACAGAGCAAGACCTTATCAGTAAATAAATAAATAAATGTCAATAATTCCACAATACATTTATTCAGTCATGTAACTGCAAATAGAATATGAGATTTCAGGGTAATTAAGAAATAGTCTATATTCTTGAAAATATTGTTTTTAAAAATATTTCGGAATTCTCAGGAATATATCATTCGGTTCTGAAAATTTTTTCATTGTCTTTGTTTAATTTCAATTCTACCAAAAGATGATTTAAAATTTTACACCTCCTCAAAAGGATTGAGACTAAGGCTTGATTTTGTCTTATACCTTTTCAAATTCTTCACCCTGGAAAAGTGTTTACATTTATTTTATAATATCTTTCCATGTTCAATATATTTTTAAAATTCTTTTATGGGTTTTAACAAAATAGAAGATGGCTATTTATACTCATATCTTTTAAAACAAATTATCTTCATTTATCCTATGTTCTTGTCCTAAATGACTTGGCAGTTTGAGGTCAATAACTGACTTTGAATAGATACTATTACTAAATTCTCTAGTTCCTTAATAACATTAGAGGATTCATTACAATGAACGAATTTTGTAGTGCAGTAATTAGAGAGTTTGATATTGATTTCCTATGCTGTGACAATTGCTGGCATTTCTGTGACAAAAATAACCATTATATTTAGAGAATATTTTAAAATACCAAATAGAAAAGAAGCTTGGGCTATAGACACATTCATTATTAAATCAAAAGTTTTTTTCTTTTCCTTTACCACAATCCAAAAATACATGACTGTTCTTTTACCTTATTGACTTAAAGTACAGGTTAGACTGCCTTTTCATTCTGTTTTACTTTCAAAACACGAAGTTTTTGTTATCACTGATACCAGGTTACGGTTTAAAAAATGTTGATCACACATAAATTTAAAAAGCAAATGTAACATATGATCTCACATCAAGATAATTAGTTACTATTTTTGCCTATAGTCCCTTGCAAATATTTCTTTATGCTTATGTCTTTAAATTTGATGCCTAAGAGTAGATCTGGCTTAGTGCAAAAGCATTTCTTCATCCTTTTCAGGGGCTGATTTTTGTTAAATGTATTTTTCTGTTTTCAGAGAAAATGCTAGTTTTTGTAAAAAAATTCAAGTGCTACAAAGAAGAGGGATCCCCTCTCACTACCACCTCCACAACGACAACCAATCTCATCTCTCAAATACATAAAGAGCATTGTCAACATTTGGGTGGTTATCCTTCTAGAATGTATTCTATATCTTTAGGCATAATATTTTTGTAATGGCAACAAATGCAAACCGTATCTTTATATGGTTACAGCTTGTTATTTAATTAATCACTTATATATGAGAATTTTAATCATTTTTAGTAATTTTTGTTATTTTGGATTGCAATGATCATTTTTGTACCTTCATGTTCAGAATCTTGTCGACTTATCTCCCTTTGTACTCTTAATCTTGTAGCATTTCTTAAAATAGGATTCAGGTATTCCTGCAATATTGATAATATGACATAAATACTTATGATGTTAATGGTTCCTGTTGGAGTGTTCTGGGTTCTTTCTTCTCTCCTTGGTTTCCCTTTATGAGGAAGTCAGCAGGATCAAATGTGGTCATGAAACATCATCTAATGAATAAGAGGGAAACTGGGGCATTGCAACCCCATGCTGCCGGAAAAATTAGTATGCACTGAATAACTCCATTTAAATGAAGTTCTAGAAAATGCAAGCAAATCTGTGGAGACAGAAAGGCAATCATAAATTTCCTGGTTATAGTTCTGGGGTGGGGAGGAACAGGGGAAGGATTATGAAGGAGATGAGGATACTTTTGGAGTTGATGAATATGCTCCTTATCTTGATTGTAATGATGGTTTCATATGCATATACACATGCCAAATCTTAACAAATCATACACTTTAAACATATGCAGTTTATTTTATATAAATTATAACTTGATAAACCTGTTAAAAGCAAAAGAACATTAATAATGGTCTCAGGGAGACTTTCAGATACAAAGTGTTGCTGAACAATTACCTGATATCACATTTACATTTTGCTTTTCAGTTTATAAAGTATTTTCATTACATTTTCTCATTTGATCCCGGGAACAGCTTTCTGAATGTTGAGAAAGCATCTCTATCCCATTTTATAGGTGAGAAAGCTAAGACTCAGAAAATTTAAATTGCCTGAGATTAAAAAGCTACAAAGAATTGGGTCTAGACTTTTACCTATGCTATGTTGACTTTCCATTATGTATGGTTCTTATGACATCACGCTGTCTCCCAGACACACCTTAGGTTCCTTGTTTTCATGATCTCTAATTTGATGCATTAAGCAGTGTAAACTTTGGAGTTGTCCTTAAAGAAAAATTGACATCAAAATATATAATTTTTAATCCAAAATAATTGAGAGCAAAATCTCTAAGAGATATTTTTATACTCATGTTTACAGCAGTATTAGTCACAATGGTCTAAAGACAGAGGCAACCCAAGTGTCTATCGATGAGTGAATAAATAAACAAAATGTGGTACATATATATGATGAAATATTATTTAACTTGATAAAGGAAGGAAATTCTGACACATGCTATAACAGTAATGAGCCTTGAAAACATTATGCTAAGTAAAATAAGCCAGTCACAAAATGTCAAATGCTATATGATTCTACCTTTACATAAAATGTTTATAGAGTAGTCAAAATTATAGTGACAGAAAATACAATGTTGGTTGCCAAGAGCTGTGGGAGGAGGAAATGGAGAGTTATTGTACGGTGGGTATAAAGTTCTGATTTTGCAAGATGAAGAGTTTTAGAAATGGATGATGGTGATGGTTCACAACAATGTGAATTTAATATCAAAGAACTGTACACTTAAAGTGATTATAATGGTAAATTTTATGTTATGTATATTTTACTACTACTTTAGAATTTTTAAAAATAAGTGAGGTTTAAAAAAATCCCTTATATTTATATGGAAACTTGGAGACCTAGGATATATGTGTGGTCTTATTAGAAAATGAACACAGCTTCAATTATTTATTTTGTCCCTGTTCTCTAAACGTGCTCCTGAGCCATGGCTAAGCTTGCTAGCAAACTCAGGCTACAGTAAATCTAACCACAAACAGAAGTGGAATGAAATACAGCTTATGGGTGTTTTCTGCCTGAGACTGAGAATTCCACAATTTGGAGCCTTGCTGAGTTGGAAAAGCTGACTCTAAGTTGACTGAGAAGCCCACATTGCTGAGCTGGAAAAGTTAACTACTGTAGTTCAAGTCTAACACAATTTTGAACTGTAAGTTATACCTCAAATTCATCCATTTCTCCTCATCTGTATTTCTATTACTCTAAACTAGTTTTTAAAAATAATTTCTCACTTAAATACAATCACTCTTCCTATTTTTCCCTCTTGCCTCCTTCTAGTTCATCCTCTACATGGCAGCCAAAGATCTTCCTTAAAAATACATTATGTTGTGTCAATTCACTGCTTAGTGACTTCTCATTTCATGTAGGGTATGATCAGAACATCTTACTGTGGTGTATAAGGTGCTACACTATCTGGTCCCCACTATCTGGTCTCCTTGCAACAACGGTAGCACTCTCTGCCTTTCTCAGCACCCCTTAGACCATGGACCTTTGTTCATTTCTTTTAACATGGCGGGTTCCTGCTACAGCACATTTGCTTATGTTACTCCGTAATTGAATGGCTCTTTTCTCCACTTCTACTAGGCACTTTTTTGGTCTTTGGATTTCAAATATCACTTCTTCACAGAGGTCTCTCCTCAACACCCTATCTAACATGGATCCTTCCATGATTCTTTGTCTTTGTTAGCTCTTTGTTTATGTCACAGCACTTAGCAAAACTTGTAATTGTGTCATTAGATTATTGCTTCACCTCTTTTTGTTCTGTTTCCCACACTTGAATCTAAGTTCTTGGAAGCTTGAGCAGCAGGTAGAGACTTGACACATAATAAGAAATCAATAAAAACTAAGCCGGGCTCAGTGGCTCAGCCTGTAATACCGCACCTTGGAAGGCTGAGGTGAGTGGATTGCCTGAGCCCTGGGTTTGAGACCCGCCTGGGCAACTTGGCGAGACCTCATCTCTACAATAAATCAAAAAAGTTAGCCGGGTGTGGTAGCACGCGCCTGTAGTTCCAGCTGATTGGAAGGCTGAGGCGAAAGGATCGCCAGAACCCAGCAGGTCAAGGCTGCAGTGGCCGGGAGCGGCCACTGCACTCCAGTCTGGGTGACAGAGTGAGACTCGCACTCCAGTCTGGGTGACAGAGTGAGACTCGCACTCCAGTCTGGGTGACAGAGTGAGACTCGCACTCCAGTCTGGGTGACAGAGTGAGACTCGCACTCCAGTCTGGGTGACAGAGTGAGACTCCAACTCAAAAAAAAAAAAAACAAAAAACTTATTGAATGATTGAATGAATAAAACAAGTTAAATTCTGCCTAAATAAAGGAATAGATTTTTCTATTAAATATTATTCATTTTTTAATCAGATAGAAGCAATAAGGATATTACAAATCCTGATTATGCAAAGACAATAATTATGCATCATGTAAACTCCAATCATCATGTTCTAATCTGCCCTCCAAAAGGAGGAAGAGTTAAGGATTATCCCCCATGATGATCATTCAATTATTTAAAAGAATGAATAACACTTCTGTGTACTGTGTAGGTTGCATAACAGTACATTAATTACATAAATATTTTTATAAGATGTATTCAGAGGGTGCCAAAAAAGTATACACATTTTAAAAAAGAAAAAACTATTAAAATTGTAATACTCAGTATACATTGATAACAAAAAATGACCACAAATCAATTTGACTTCTGCAGTTACAAGAGGTGCTCAAAGTGGTTACCATCAGCATCCAGACATTTCTGATTATGGCAAACTACTGCAGGACTTGTTGCTGTGCCAGGCCTCCTGGATCTTCCCTTGTACATATCACATACAGTACCATGTATCTCAAACTTACCACAGATATATGCAGTTGCTAGGTGTGTTGAAGGTTCTGTTGCATACTCATGCCTCCATTGTTGTTGTACTTCCATAACGTTCTCAGATTTCAAATACCACTTCAAAATGATCTTGCACTCCTCTAATGACAACCATACTTCTGCCATTTCTTTGACTGTCCTGCCTATTACATGGTGATGCTAGCATCCATTTGATTAATGCCATCTTCTAAGCAAACGTCGTACTACACATTGCTACCATAATTCAACTTTGAAAAGTGATACATAGGTAGTATCTCTTAAAGTGTGTATACAATTTTTTGGCACCCTCAATATATGTATGTGTGAGTATAATACATATACATACACATGCATATATACATATGTACACATGTATGTGGTTTTGACGGCAAATAGAGTAAACTATTAGCAATGGCAGTAACCAACAAAGGAAATAATAGTACAGAAGTTGGAAATTGGATGATGAAAGACTTCAGTTTTTTATTTTATTTATTTCTATCAGATCTTGAATTTTTACTCTTGTGAACATATTCAGGTTTTTTTGTGTAATTTAAAAGTAAATGTATTTTTGTTTGCTGATGCCTTTATTTACTATGTTACAAATTAATTTGGAAAGTTGAATAATCAAATAGGTGTGAAATGTTACCAGGATCAATATATGGTACAAAGAGTGATATTATATAAATAGACTAAGTAATTTAAGACCTTAAGCTGACATTGTTAGGAATACATTTTCAATGTTGGAAACACTAAGGGGAAAATAACACATTTTTGCTCTTTCAGGAAGATAAGTTGCTTTGTATTGTCATAAGTTTTCAGACCTGAAACATTGATTTTTTTAAAATCCCAATAAAAAATAAACATGTTTGAGAGTTTTACATTTTATTCAGTAGTGCTGCAATTGATAATGAACACAGAGACAAGACATCAGAAGATTTTACAACAAAGCACAGTTACATGCATTACATTTATATATTTGATCAGCTCTGTCACATTTACTCAACTTTCCAAAGCAGATAAACAAAAGAAAAAGAGCTTTGTCTATTTTTATGGACTGTTGGATCAATGTGGTAAGACTGCGTATGTCCTCATGTAACTGCAAATTCAAACAGAAAAGATGATTGCAGAAATTCAATAAGCGGTTTCCTGAAAGAATGTAGCAAGGTTATTATAAAATATAGGTTACAGGGAACCTCAAGAATTCTAACCTACTTATGGTATTTTAAGATATGTACTTTCTCACCTAGAGTTGGCACAAGTGCAAGACAGTTTCAGGTTTTCAAGAAAAAAGCAACAGACAGTCTTGTGAATGTTTGAGGTATGGAGCTTGAGGCTACTTCTTTTTCCAAGTTCTGCTTTCATCTTTGTTTTAGGTAATAGAGTGTTTTCCTGTATTGTTGTCATCTTTAATTGTTGCTACCAACACTAGAGCTGCTTTTTCCAGCTTAGCCAGAGGGTGAAACACAGTCTCCCTAAAACCTACTTAGCTTGATGTTCTCAAAAGATCCTAGCCGGGCTCGGTGGCTCAGCATGTAATCCCGCGCCTTGGGAGGCTGAGGTGAGTGGATTGCCTGAGCCCGTGGGTTCAAGAACCACCTGGGCAACTTGGCAAGCCCTCATCTCTATAATAAATCAAAAAAATTAACCGGGCGTGATAGCACGCGCCTGTAGTTCCAGGTACTTGGAAGGCTGAGGCAGAAGGATCCCCGGAGCCCAGCAGGTCGGCCACTGCACTCCAGTCTGGGTGACGGAGTGAGACTCCAACTCACAAAAAAAAAAAAAAAAAAAAAAAAAAAAAAAAAATCCTTTGTGCTCTGGGCATAATGTAAATCTGAGTCACAGATCATGCAGAAATAGTGGCTAGTGGTGAAGAACCTCATAATGGCATGTAAGTAGGATTTTGGTATAAAACCATAGTATAAAGTTTTGTCTTTATCAATGCCGATTAGGCCATTTCCAGCACAATCTAGAAGGTTGTCATCTCACTGGTGTTAGCTTCATAAACATAGACTTTCAGAAAGCAATTATTTAGTGACAAACTGTGGAAATTAAGTTTTTTTTCCTCTCAATTTCTGATTATAGGAAAAACAATCCTTTTTCTCACTCCATGGACTCTGTATCTCACTATAAAATAGGAGCTACTACTCACTTAAAAGTAATAGGAGAAAGCATTCTGCCCTCTCCCTATCGCTCATACCACCCACAGGGGGGAACAAAAAGTCTTTTACGTGAATGGAAAAAAGCCACTAGGGAAGGTCACTGGTTGACTTTAACAATCTACCTGCCCTATAGATTACATATATTTATACCTTTTTTCTTTCCTGGAACACCTGGGTTGTTAATATGCTCTATACCTAAGTAGGTAGGCAAATTCAGTATAGGGAAGAAACAAAAAGCCAACTCAGACCTTGAATCCAGGCAATGGACATTTTTGCCCACTAAAAATAAATCTGATTGACCAAGATGGAGTATATTAATTTCTCCCTATTCTTCTCACAAAGTACAGTGAAAATTTCAGGACATTACATGTAAAATAAGCATAAGATGACTATGAAAAGTGAAGAGAGAAAGACAAAGTTGCTAGGGACCTTGAGACTCAAATAATAAAATGGCAGAAAGTTCCCTGGTTTTCTTTTTGCTTCATTTATCTCAGATTTAGTTATAGAGAAGCTGGCAATCTGGAAACCAATTTGTCTAGCCAAAGTACCAGTGAAGAGGCAGAGAGAGAGAGAGAGAGAGAGAGAGATATGGAGGGAGGGAGGGAGGGAGGGAGAGAGATACTAGTAGAGACACCATACCACTTAGATGCCTACAGTGGAATAGAAAGACAATACCAAATGTTAGTAAGGATGTGCCACAACTGGAACTTTCATATATCAATGCAATCACTTTGTAAACCTGTTGGCAGAGTCAAAGCTTAACATGTGCAGACCCTTTAAGCCAGCAGTCACATTCCCAATGGAAATACACATATCTGTGTGAGGGGGGAGCCTTAAAAAAAAAAACCCCAAGAATTTTTTTTTTAATTGTGTATTTGTTCTTACATGTTTAAACTTCAGTCACCTTCAAAGTACTCGCCATTTGATGCAATACACCCATAGAGACACTTTTTCCACTGCTCAGTTTTTGAACTTGTCAATATTGATGCCTCTTAGTGTTTCTGCCAGTTTTGTTTTACCTTTTCCACACTAGCAAAATGTTTCCCTTTGAGGATGTTTCGTATCCAGGAAAACAAAAAGAAAAAAAGTAATTCGGGCGAGATCAGGTGAATAGGAAGGATGGGGCATGGGGAGGGCCATGCCATTTGGGATCAAAGAATGCTGAACACTCAGTGTGGTTTGGGCAGGTGTGCTCATAAATCACCATAAAATGGGCAAATGTGTTGAAAGAATCTTAAAAAAAAATCACTTAAGATGAACATAACCTCTCACAACAAAGCTAGCTAGTGCTAGTACACTGATGCTGATGGGTTCATAGAACATTTGTTCACTTACCTAGTGAGGGAAGCCTGTACTATAAGGGTCCTGCCCTCCAAAAAACAATTCTATTATTTTGGGTCTCCCCTTGTATATGCAAAAGTATTCATAGCAGTATTATTAATAAAGACCTCCACATGCAAGCAACCCAAATGTTCATCAATAGTAGAATGAATAAAATGTAGTATATTCATAAAACAGAATGCTATGCAGTAATGAAAATAAAAGAACTGCTGGTACATGCAACAACTTAAACAAACTTCATTAACATAAACAAATAAAAGTTTATCTTAAAAAGTAAAACTGATTATTTACCAAAAAGCTAATATCTGATCCTTGGTTCCAGACTCTTTCTCATTTGGTTCAGAATGTTAGAGAGAAAGGTCTTTCATTCAAATATTCATTGCCAAAAAGGTAATATTTGAATGAAAAAAAATTTCGGATTCACTGGTGTCTGTTCTCTGTTAATACAAATCACAGAGTAACTTGAGTGTTTGAGATAGAAAGGATGTAACATTTAACAAATTTAAGTAGCATTTACTTAGCACAGGAAAGACACTTATCAAACAAGACTGACTAAAGAATGAATGAAGAGTAAAATAGCTAAGATTTAGTGAGCATAAACTGTGTGCCAGACACATACTCCATTGGTTACGAGCCTCTTCAGTCAAGGTTCTGCAAGAAACAAAATTCCACTCAGATGGTTTTTAACTCAAAAGCCTTTAATGAAGGGACTGTTTACAGAGAACTGAGCAAGGATAAGAAAATCAGCAATGAATGCTAAAGTTTCCAGGAACTAGGAACAGGTGAAAGCCATTGATTATGACACTTAGGCCTGAAGGAGAAGCGTTTGAAGAGTTGCTAGGACCCAGTGAAAGCTGACACTATGGAAGAGGGGCCATGAGACAGAAGAAGAAGGGTCTATTAGAATGCCATAATGTGCCAGGATGAAGGTTCTGAAGAAGCGAGAAGGGAAGAAAATGGACAACTACTTTTTTCTTCTTTTTTCCTCTTTTGTATGACCAGTCCAATAGGGGGCCTGGACGATGGAGTGCGTGGGGATCATCAGTCTTGGGCACAGAAGAACTTGAAGAAGGACAAAGCATGAATGAGACGGAGTGGAGAGGGGAGATGGCAAATGAAAGCAACAAGCACAAATGCATTATCAGAATTAACTCCGAACCTTTTCAGAATTATCTTGTGAGATAAAATTCTTCTCAATTTAAAAGTAAAAAATTTAAGATTTAGAGATGGTAAAGAACTTGTTCAGTTCTTGAGTCTATGGGCTTAGTAACTACACTATTCTAGATGGAAAGTGTAGGTACCCCAAATATTTGTATCAACAATCAATTTATTAAATGTGGACTTTATTTAGTGTCATTAGGCATGCATTGCCTTTATACATGTAAGCTAATTAACTAGAGTAATTATTGCTTGGTACAAAGGAGATGACTTTTTTCCCCCCGAGATACCAAATGCCACTTAATTAAGATTAGGGAACAAGCAAAGGAATATTCTGGATTAGAGCTGAAAGGCAGAGAAAGCAAAGATCACTGTAGAAATTGAAAAGACAGGTTTTTCTCAGGCAAGGCAGTCAGCAGAGCATAAGACCTAACTGAGTTCCCTCCTCCGCACACTTCCCCTAAGGGTCAAACTGTCCATCTAGAATTCTGTATTCTGAACAAACAGTTCATGCCCCTGACTTCATAATGCTCTTGCACATGCTGCTTCTTGGGCCTGAAATGCATTTCCTCCCTTTCATTTTCTGATATAACCAACTTATTCTTAAAAGCCAAGTTCAAAGCCATTTCTTCCATAACGTCCCCATGGAAGCAGGAAATGTGTCTTATACTTCTATGTACTCTGCTTGCCTTATAGAGAGACTGCAATATATAAGGCACCCCATCAATGTGCTTAAATGAATTAAACTGAGAAGAAATGAGAATTGGGTTCTAAAGATTGTAGACTTCTGGTGGAGCAATGTAGAGGGAAACAGGAATGAAATGGGCTAGATATTAGACACAGATCAAGGAGATATAGAATAAAGAGTAACCAATAATACACAACACAGAGCTGAACTCTGTTCCCTTGCAATTGCCTACAGTGACATCTGAAGGCTGGCTCAGAGTCCACCACCTAAAGTCTCCCTGTGTAGCTTTCTGCTTCTTTTCAAAGTATGTGTGTGTATTTCTTGACCTTTCTCACTTTTATGTTTTATTGTCCTTTTTTATAATTTACAGATAAAATGGACTAGAATTAGTTTTATCATGAACAGACATACATTATTCTCTTCCCCAATAGCATGATTACATTGTAATAGAATCTTTTCATGAATCACTATTTGTCTCAAATTTGACTAGTTTTAAATTTCATATGGAAAACATTTCTAGGGCTCACCGTGGCTCACGCCTGTAACTCCAGCACTTTGGGAGTTCAAGGAGGGAGAATTTCTTGAGCCCTGGAGTTCGAGTCCAGTCTGGGCAACATAGCAAGACCTCGTCTCTACAAAAAATTTTTTTAAATTAGCCTGATGTAATGGTGTGTGCCTGTAGTCCCAGCTGCTTCGGAGGCTAAGATGGAAGGATCGCCTGAGCCCAGGAGGTCGAGGTTGCAGTAAGACAGGATCATGCCAGTGTGCTCCAGTCTGGGTGACAGAGTGAGACTCTGACTCAAAACAAATAAAAAGTAAAAATAAAAATAATTTAAAAACGTTTCTTTCTCTCAACTCCCCTCCTTCTGAATCCACTTCCAGATTCACATGGAGTTGCTGGCTGTGTTGTCAGTTAAGGCATTGTACAAGACTTGGCAGAGACTGTGGAGATGGTTGCTGACAGGAAGCTTAGATCATAGCAGGAAAGACAAGAAAGATATATTATAATTAATTTAAAAGGTAGAATTTTTGAGGTCTAAAAAGAATTGCTAGAGGTTAAAGAGAGAACTCACCTATGACTAAGGAAGGGCATCATGAAGAAAATAACATTTTAATTTTTATTCAGTGCCCTAGCCCTTGTGTTTATGAACCAAGGAGCATATTGAAGGAGAATGATGAGGTTATATATATATCCTCATCACTCTCTTCTAAAGGGATAAGAAAGAGTGTATTCTTTATTTAAGTACCACACAAAAAATGGAGCCAACATGCCTGCCATAGAGAAAAGATATATAAAATTATCCAATTCAAGAGAAGCAGGAAATTCATAAATCTCCCCTCCTGCCCAGGGCTACTATGATACACAACATGAGATGCTATACAAGTCATAGTTTATGTAAACATGAAACAGAAGCCCTAAGGAGCCTTTAAAGGTATTTTTCTTATTGTTTTCCCATGAAATTTTAATGCCACATATATAATGTATATCTGTTTATGTACAGTATATAATCTATGCTCTATACATAAAAAAATAAAATTTTTATGTCCTTTCCCGATGGGCAAATTTCCACCCTCTTGTGGGTGATATCACCTGTGTTGAGAATACATGTTATAAAAGAAACACACATTTGTATTACAGTGAACATTTTTCATACAGATGATAATGTGAATGGTTCTCCTGGAGTGGAGAAACCCAGCTCTCTCGTGCCATCTCAAGAAAGATTCAGCAATAACTTAGGAATTCTATAGCAAACAAATTTGATTTTAAGAAGCTTTCATTTCAATCTCAAATATTCAGTTACCTTGTTTACAGCTAAGTTACAAGATGAATAATGACAAAAACTATTGTCATATACCGAGAGGAATTTTTACAAGGCTAATAGAACTTGATTGAAAAAGCTTTAAATCATCAGTCACACAAGGAATTTGCAAATATTGCAGGCTTTAATGAAGGATGAAGACTCCTCTTTCTCAGACTTCCCACTTCATGTAATCTCCTTCACTTTATCATGCACAGCAGTTGGCCCTTCCTGATTTTGCATCTCCAGATCCTACAAATCCAAAGATTCATCTATGTCACTGTTCAAACACAAGACTGAGGAACTGATCATGACTTTGAAATATCGCTCTTTCATTCTCACACTTTCCATTAAACTTTTTCATAGACAAGGTCAGCATAGAGATTTATTTTCACACTGACATGAACTATCTCTCAAAGGACTAAGCTATTAGAAGGTCAAAGTGGTTATTGTTTATTATTGTTTTAAATAACATTTTTTTCCATTATAGTGAGTCATGTATCTTTATAGGTGTTTTAGTTTAAAATTGAAAAGACTTGATTTGAGGTTGCTAGCTAGACTGTTTTTTTTTTCCTTTCTATTTTTCAAGTCTTGTTGTTTTTAACAGCAAACAACAGCACAACACTTTCCCTTCTTTTAATGGAATAATCTGTCTTGAGACTAAATTAGATGCTAAAGGGTCTCTTTAAGCTACAAGATTCAATGACCACTTTCAAGTTCATTAAATGTTAAGAAAATTCTCACAGAGAAAACAAGCTTAGACTTTGAAAACCCTGAAGTCCCATCGCTCTTAAAATTTCAAAAGGAGCATTTATTTTTTAATATAGCAAGAACCTCAAAAGATATCAGTATCTAGATTCCAATAACAAGCTAGACTCATAGCAAATATTTTCACTCCAACTATTTTTTCCCCTCAATAATATTCAGGGACCTGGTTTATATCAGACCCATAAATCTCCTTTTTTTCTATATTTTTATTGTATTTGATTACTATAAACTTGGGAGATTTTATGTGTAAAGATTAAAGGATCTCTCCACATTGTAAAAAGATAAGAAAGGTATCTAAGAAGCTCTTTTTCTTAGAACATCAAGTATTTCCTACTGGGTAATTTCTTCCTCATCCCTAAAAGACAGATCTGATCCCATCACATGAGGCTTTTGATAGTAACTTCAAGTTTTCTTCAGCAAAAAGTCAAAATTCCTTAGCATGACATAAGAAGTTGTCTCTAGTCTGACCCCATCTGTATTTATAACCTTATTTCAAGCTAGCCTTTCTTTTACTTATCCTATGTTCCTGGACTTTTTCTTTTCTTTTCTTTTCTTTTTCTCATAGTCTTCCTAGTAGCTACCAACTGACCATATCTGCTCTCAAGTCACCCTGTGTTTATTTTTTATATTTATTTTTTATTTCAAGAGCTTTGCAGGATGCAAATAGTTTTGGTCTGGGGTTTAAGTGTACCCACCACCCCCATCTGTGCACATTATATCTAATAGGTGATTTTTTGACATTCCACACTTTCTCCCCTTCCACTTTTAAGTCTCCAGTCTCCATTATACCATTCTCTATGTCATTGTATATCTTTAGTTCCCACTTATAAGTGAGAAAATGCAGTGTTTGGTTTTCTGAGTTAGTTCACTTAGGATAATGTTCTCCAATTCCATCCAAATTGCTGTAAAAGACGTTATTTCATTCTCTTTGATAGCTGGATGGTATTCCATGGAAGATATATACAACATTTTCATTATCCCTGGTTGGTTGATAGACATTTAGATTGATTCCACATCTTTATAATTGTGAATTGTGTTGCAATGAACATGTGGGTATAGGTGACCTTTTTAATATAATGACATCTGTTTAGATAGATATCTAGTAGTGGGACTGCCAGATGAAATGGTAGATCTACTCTTCCAATCTGTGAGCATGGAGTGTTTCTGTTTGTTCATGTCCTCTGCAATTTCTTTCTTTCTTTTTTTTTTTTTTCTGAGTTGGGGTCTCACTCTGTCACCCAGGCTGGAGGGCAGTGGCATGTCTCTCGGCCACTGCAGCCTCAACCTGCTGGGCTATGGCAATCCTTCTGCCTCAGCCTTCCAAGTAGCCAGAACTACAGGCGCGTGCTATCACACCCAGCTAAGTTTTTTATTTATTGTAGAGACGCGGTCTTGCCAGGTTGCCCAGGCTGGTCTTGAAACTGCGGGGTCAGACAATTCACTCACCTAAACCTCCCAAAGTGTTGGGATTACAGGCTGAGCCACCGAGACCAGCCAACAATTTCTTTCATCAGTGTTCTGTAGTTCTCATTCTAGAGATCTTTCACCTCCTTGGTTAAATATATTCCTAGATATTTTAGCTTTTTTGGCTGCCATTATAAATGGAATTGAGATCTTGACTTGATTCTCAGCTTGATCACTATTGGTGTATAACAGTGCTACTGATTTGTGAGTGTGTTGATGTTGTATTCTGAAGCTTTGACAAATTCATTTATTAAGTCCCGGAGTCTTTTGGAGGGGTCTTTAGGATTCTCTACGTATAAGATCATATTGTCAGCTACAGAGATAGTTTTATTTCTTCTTTTGGAAACGTTTATTTCTTTTTTCTTGTCTGATTACTCTGGCTAGGACTTCTAGTACAGGAGTGGCAAAAGTGGGCATTCTTGCTTTTTTCCAGTTCTGAAGGAGAATGCATTCAATTTTTCTCTGTTCATGATTACATGGACTATGAGTTTATCATATATGGTTTTTATTATTTTGAGAAGTGTTCCCTTTATGCCTATTTTACTGAGGGTTTTTAATCATGAAGGGATGCTGGATTTTATCAAGTGCTTTTTCTGTGTCTATTGAAATGATCATATAATATTTGTTTTTAATTATGTTTATGTAATGGATCACATTTATTGAATTGCATATGTTGAACCACTCTTGTATCCCTGAATAAAATCCACTTGGTTTTGGTGTATTTTGTGTGTGTGTGTTCTGTTGAATTCAGTTTGCTAATATTTTATTGAGAATTTTCATTTCTATGCTTATAGGGGATATTGGTCTGTAGTTTTCTTTTTTTGTTGTTGTTGTATTTTTTCCTGGCTTTGGTAATAGAGTGATACTGACTTTATTGAATGAGTTAGGGAGGATTCTCTCCTCTTCAGTCTTGTGGAATAGCTCAAGTAAAATTGGTACCAGTTCTTCTGTAAAGGTCTGGTAGAATGCAGCTGTGAGTCCATCAGTTCTTTGACTCTTTTTTTGTTGAAGACTTCTAATTAGTTTCAATCTCACTACTCATTATTGGTTTGTTCGGGGTTTCTTTTTCTTCCTGATTCAAGATTGGGTGGTTTAATGTTTCCAAGAATTTATCCATTTCTTCTAGATTGTCTAGTTTGTTTGCATAGGGGTGTTCATAATAGTCTCATATGATCTTCTGAATTTCTAACATATCATTTGTAATGCATTTTCAATTCTGATTGAGCTAATTTGAATCTTCTCTCTTAATTTCTTAATTAATCTAGCTAGCACTGTATTATTTTTGTTTATTGTCCAAAAACCAACTCTTTGTTTCATTGATTTTTTTGTATTTTTTTATTTCAAATTCATTTAGTTCTGCTCTATTGTTTTTTCTTCTAGCTTTAGGTTTGGTTTGTTTGTGCTTTCTAGTTCCTTAAGGTGTGATGTTAGGTTGTCATTATGCAGTCTTTTAGTCTCATTAATGTGAGCCTTAAGCACTATAAATTTGCCTCTGAGCTCAGCTTTGGCTGTGTTCCAGAGGTTTTGATAACTTGTTTTACTGTTTCATTTGTTTTGAGGAATTTTTAAATTTTCATCTTGATTTCATTTTTGACCCAAGGGTCATTCAGGAACAGACTATGTTTTTATTTGGTTTCATGGGTTCTTCTTGGAGTTAATTGCTAGTTTTACTCCACTGTGGTCTAAGACGGTGCTTGATATGATTTTGATTTCTTAAAATTTATTGAGACTTTATTTGTGGCCTATCATATGGTCTATCTTGTAGAATATTCCATGTGCTAATGAGAAAAATGTATATTCTATAATTTTGGGGTGGAGTGATCTGTAGATGTCTGTTAGTTCCATTTACTCCAGGATCTGGTTTAATTCCAATGTTTCTTTGTTGACTTTCTGCCTTAATGATCTATCTATTGTAATAAGTGAAGTGTTTAATTCTCCCACTATTATTGTATAGCTGCCTCTCTCTTTTTGTTAGAGCTAATAAAATTTGTTTATAAAGCTGAGGGCTTTGGTGTTATGTACATATATTATGTACATATATTAAAATTATAATGTCTTCTCATTGGATTGAGTCTTTTATCATTACATAATAATCTTTGTCTTTTTACTGTTATTAATTTAAAGTCTATTTTATCTGATATGAGAATGGCTACTCCTGCTTGTTTTCAGTTTACATTTGCATGGGATATTTTCCCCAACCCTTTACCTTTAGCCTATAGGAGTTTTTATGAGTTAAGTGGCTCTTTTGGTAATTTTGTGTGTGTGTGTGTGGGTTTTTTAATCCATTCTGCCAGTCAATATCTATTTAGTGGGGCATTGAGACAATTTACACTCAGAGTTAATAATGATATAAAAGGTACTATTCCATTCATTGTATTGGTTGTTATCTGGTTGCTTTACTTGTTTGTTTGTTTGTTTTCTCTATAGTGTTGGTATTTCCTAAGGCCAGTGGGCTTTGTGGTTTTCAGTATTTTTCTACTGGTGTATTTTGACCTTTTTTCCCCCAGTATTTAGAACTCCTTTGAGTATTTCTTGTAGAGCTGGTCTAGTGGTGACAAATTCCCTTACTGTTTGCTTTTCTGGGGAAGACTTCATTTTTCCTTCATTTATGAAACTTAGTTTTTGCAGGATACAGAATCCCTGGCTGATTTTTATTCTGTTTGAAGAGATTGAAGGTAGGGCTTCAATCCCTTTGGCTTGTAGGATTTCTTCTGAAAAATCCACTGTTAGTTGATGGGTTTACCTTTGCATTCTCTCCTTTCTTAGGAACACCTATGACTCTTAGGTTTGGAAATTTTACATAATACATTTTGGGTGACTTTGTTCCATTCTTTGATTCTTTTTTCTTTATTGTTTTCTGATTAGACTAATTCAAAAGCCTTTTCTTCAAGTTCTGAGATCCTTTCTTCTGCTTGTTCTAGTCTACTGTTAAACTTTCCACTGCATTTTATAATTCTTAATGAGTCTTTTATTTCCAGAATTTTTTTTTTTTTTTAGATGTTTGTCTCTTTGGAGAATTTTTCCATCATGTCCTGAATAGTTTTGTTGTTGCTATTTAATTTATTTAGTTTGGTTTAAAATTTTCTCCTGAAGTTCATTAATAAATTTTATAATCAACTTTTTGAATTCTATGTCTGGAATTTCAACAATTTTGTTTTGGTTAGGGCTCATTGCTGAAGAGCTGGTGTGGTGTTTTGGGGGTATTGGAAAACCATTTTTTCATAGTCAGTGTTATTTTTCTGATTCCTTTTCATTTGAGGATACTGTGTTTTGTTTCGTTTTGTTTTTTTTTTTTAGTTGAAGTCTCACTCTGTCGCCCAGACTGGAGTGCAGTGGGCCGCTCCCGGCCACCGCAGCCTCAGCCCGCTGGGATCCGGTGATTCTTCCGCCTCAGCCTTGCAAGTAGCAGGAATTACAGGCATGCGCTACCACGAGTGGCTGATTTTTTGATTTATTGTAGAGATGAGGTCTCGCTGCCCAGGCGGGTCTCGAACCTGCGGGCTCAGGCAATCCACTCACCTCAGCCTCTCAAAGGCGCGGGATTACAGGCTGAGCCACCGAGCCCGGCTATACTATGTATTCTTATATGAAATAGGCAGGGGGCTGAAGTAGGCATAATTAGGTTCCCTTGTTTATATATAGCCTTTTGTGGTGAATTTCTCTCAGCTGTGGCATTTCTGTGCAGTGTACCTGCACTGGCTCATGGTGTCTTGATTGACTGGAATGGCTTGGAAAGCAGTATTGCCTGGATTTGGGGATCAGGCCTTCTCCACAACTTGAGGTATAATTTGCAATGTGCTGTTCTGTAATGTTGACCTCTGACCAGAAGGTGGTGCTTGTGGTAGAAAGCCAGCAGCAATGGCGGCTATGTGATTTCTCCTTGGTATGTGTTGCTCCAAGTACCCAGTCAACTTAGGCAGAGGGCTAGGATCTGGGGATTACCCAAGTTCTTAGTCTGTTTTGAGCCTTCAAGGGCAGCGAAAGGGATGGGAGGAAGGAGCTTGAGCACCACACAAGAGTGCAGATTAGGAGGGAGTCCCAGTGGATATGAGGAGGGAGTCGCAGGCCACTGGAGTAATGCTGTTGTGCAGGGCAGGCATAAAAGAGTTAATACGGGGGGGGGGGGGGAGTGAAGTTGCTGTGGCAATTAGTCCCTCCCAGCTCCCAGCTTCCCACCTTGGCCTCAGGCAGTTTGTCTTGTGAATGTCAAAGTGTGTCTCAGGGTCTCAGGTGTTCTCAGGAAACCTGCCCCGTTCAGGAACTGTCTGAAGCTGTGGAGTTTGCCCTTGAAGTCTGTTCCCTCCTGGGCAGTCTAGAAAGCAGCTGTGCTACCTGCAAGTGTTGGGTTCCTGGGAAGTAGTGACTGGCACTGCTCAAGACTTTCTTTTTTCCTTCACTACTTTATGTAGGCTGCATCAGGGCACAGATATGGGTAAAGCAGTTTATGGTGAGAGATTTGAGTCCTGCAAGGCTCAGGGGTCCCCCCAAGTCTGTGGCAGGAGTACAGAACTCCTGAATTTCCCTCACCTTTCCAGCTGCCTTCAGCAGTAGCTGGTAGACTGGTGATGCAAACAAGAGTTTGGCTTGTTCCAGATCAAGTCAATGAGCTTTCTCTTCTTTGCACTCTGTGGTTATTATTGCTTCTTTGAAGAGTCATAGGATATGCTGTTGGTCTTTCTGGGTGTTGATGAAACTCTCTTAGTTTATTCTGTAGAGAAACTCAGTCTAGCTGCCTCACACCAGCCCCCTTAATCCTAATCATCTTGTTTCTAGACCTTTCTAAACATAATATTTGCTTTAATTTTTCTACCTCTTTGCCTGTCACACTCTTTGTTTAGATGTTATTTCCTTTTCATCATGGTGATTATCAACAATTAACAACTGAAACTTTCATTAGTAAGCTCTTACATAGCAGTCACACTTTCTTCTCTAATACCATCACACTTTGTACACATTTCTGTTCCAGTATTTCTCCCATTGAATCACCTCCTTATTTGTATGCAGGTTGCCCTGCTCATAGGCAGTCTCTTTCTTGAAGACAGAGTGTTAACTCAGTGAAGTGCTTATTACATTTTGCATTTACTTATTAAGCGGAACTATATGAAACTATATTTTGCCATTGTTGACCTACTGTCTATGCTTATATTTATACTCTATCTCATTCTACAACTGCTTGTGAAAAATCTTATGAAAATTATATTGATATAGAGAGAGTATGTTCACCAAGTATTTCATCTGAACACTTACGTTTTCTGACTCTATTGCTGTTGGGTGGAAACTTGCAGACAATCTGGTCAATGAAACAATAAAGAAGTAAGCAGAATTATGTCACTTTCTGGCTGAAACAGTGAAAATAGTATGTACATCTTTCCAAGCTCTCTTCTCTCACTACAATGACCAAATAAACTGTATATTTTATTCAGTGCAGCAATAGATAACTAAAACTTTAGCTTGGATCACTAAGTGAAACATGGAACGGAGCCCTACACCAGCCTATAATGTATATAAGCAAGAAATAAATAATTGCATGCCAGACTACTGAGATTCAGGTTTAATTTCTGGATAATCTTACATACAGCCAGATATAATAAAATAGATAAGAAAACTAGGCAAAAGAAAATAGAAATAGGGAGGTAAAGACAGGATAAGCAAAAGTGCAAACTAGTGTGTCCTCTGTGTACTAAAAGTATGATACATATTTGATTATGAGCTTCTTTGTGGTCAAGATAAAAGGAGAACCACCATCTCTTCAAAGTTTAAAAACTCCATGAAATGAAAACTAACTTATTACAACGCTTTAAATGCTCAACATATATTGAATAAATAAACTATTTACATCAATCTTTATGTGTATATTATAATTCAGGAAAATAAAGAATAGCAACATTAGTTTTAGAAAGATTGAAGAATATGAGACTGGGTCAGAACAACCTCTCACCTGTCTGGGCCTGACCTGACTGTACATCAATTACTTTTTTACCTCCAGATGAATTAGCCTCAGATTTCCAATTAGCATATGAATTGAAGCAAAAGAAGACTGATGGCATAAACTACTGATTTTGTGCAGGTGCTTTTAAAAAGTTTGTTAAATGTATTATTTTAGGTAATATTCAACTGTATATTAATAAACTCATGACAAAGGATTTCACATTAATCAATTCTTAGCTGAGAGGTGAGAATAACACCTCCAATAATTATATAAAAATCTTAAGGCATAGAGATTAACAGTAAGATGTTAATAATTTTACTCCCCAAACTTTTGGTCTAACCAAAACAGTAATTATCTGAGATGTTAGCTCTCTAGTTACATATTTTCATATTAAGGAATAAAATGTTATACGTATATATGTGTATAGAGTCACCTAAACAGGTGCTTGTGAGATTATAGATCATTTTTATTATCTTTTATACACTTTACTTTTAAAAGATGTTCGATAACAATCTGCATTATTTTCATTATCAGAGAAATGCATTTTCAAATGTATATTCAAATAGTTTGGCATTTTGACTCAGCCTGTTCTCAGTACTATCTACCCACTCTCACTTTATCTTAATTAATAGCCTTGAGCTGCTTATAAACATGATTGTCATTGGTAATTTTTTGAAAAAAAGATTGTATTATACCACTTATGACGCTTTTACTACCTCTATATTATAAAGCTTCTTAGAAAATAGAGATTGTCATTATAAATAAACCAGATAGATCCATGAAATACAAAAACCTCTGCATTCCCACTGGCAAAATTAATAGAGAAGGCTATTTTTGGTTTACTTCTAGAAAATTCTTCTTCAATGTGTGTGCACCAGCATCCCAACCTCAATCCTCCAGTGTCCTTGTTTATTTAATATAGTCTTCAGTCTGTTATATTGTCTCTTTTTTCAAAGGGAAAACTTTTCAAACACTATCTTTCTATGCTTTTAATCCATTACAAAATCTACACTACTCATTTCCAGAAAGGCACCTCTAATTTTTTTACCTTTTTCAACACACATAAAATCTCTTTGTGGTAGTTAACTTCTCATACAATGCTTTACCAAAGTGAAGAGATGGAAGAACATGAATTCGTATTTTAGATTAGTTTACTTAAATTTAGAACAAAATTTTTTACTTGGTTTTCAATGAACAATTATAAAATCTACCAATAAATAATAATATCATATTTTAATAATCTCTTGCTCTGTATTTAGGAAAGAAAACTTAATAATGTTAAAGAATAACTCCCTGTGAAAAACAGCCAAACAGAGACTCTTCCTGTTTTGAGCTAATACAATTGTTCACACATACGTGTATCTTTTAGATAGGGCTAAATGGCTCAACAAACAATCCATATTTTGTCCTCTCAAATCTTCTGTCTCTTCTTAAATATAGTTTTCACAAATAATTGCCTCAGATAAAAAATAATGTCTTTAATCCCACACACAAAGCTCTGGTTCCTGGTTTCTACGGCTCTAGGAAGTCAATTTCCCTCTACCTCAAAGGAGTCAACCTGGATATTTCCTGAAGAAATACAAAAAAATGCCATGATTAATACTTTTTGATAACAGAACTGATAGTAATATTTAGAGGGAAGTTTTGCAATATATATCTAAAGTGTTAAATTTCTGTGTAAATTTTGATCCAAAGTTTTTACTTCTAGTCATTTATCCTAAGGAAATAATAATGGATGTCTGCAAAATTTGCTTAAAAGATTTTTATTCTAAAATTATTTATATTCTAAACCACTTAGCAGTGTTTATTTCAAGGCAATGTTATTGTGCCTTTTATCTTGTTCTTAATAGGCTTTTTAATATTTAAATTATAATAACTTTTTTTTCCATAAACTGACATGAGAGTTTCAGTTTCTGATCTGAGAATCTACAGGCAATTAGCAATACTGGTCCTTTGCTCATTTTTAAATTGAGCTATTTGTTTTTTCCATGTGTTTTCTTCTAGGAATTTTACAGATTTGGACTTTACAGTTAAGTCTTTAATCCATTTTGAGTTAATTTTTGTATATGATATAAGACAAGGCACCAATTCTATATTTTTACATGTGAATATCCATTTTCCTAACACTATTTATTGAAGAGACTATCTTTTCCTTATTGTGTGTTCTTGGCACCTTTGTTAAAAATCATTGACTATAAACACATAAATATATTTTGGGGCTTTCTCTTCTGTTTAATTGGTCTATGTGTCTGTGTTTATGCTAGTACCTCACTATTTTGATTACTATAGCTTTGTAATATAACTTATAGTGTGAAACTTTCAGCCTTGTTCTTTCTCAAGATTGCTTTTTTTATTCGGGATATTTTGGGGTTTCATATAAATTTTAGGATTATTTGTTTGTTTTTTACATCTGTGAAAAATGTCATTGGAATTCTGACAGGGATTGCATTGAATCTGTAGAAATTATTCAAAAAAAAATGCACAAATGGTCAATAGGTATATGAAAATCAAAACCACAATGAGGCCAAGCATGGTAGCTTTGGCTTGTAATCTCAGCACTTTGGGAAGCATAAGTGAGAAGATTGCCTGAGTCCAGGAGTTTGAGATTGGTCTGGGTAATTTGGCAAGACCTCTTCTCTACAATAAATCAAAAAATTAGCTGGGTGTGGTAGTACACACCTATAGTTCCAGCTATTTAGAATGCTGAGGCAAAAGGATCACCTGAGCACAGCAGGTCAAAGCTATGGCAGCCGTGATTGTTCCACTGCACTCCAGCCTGGGTGACAGACTGTGACTCTGACTCAAAGGAAAAAAAGAAAAGAAAAGAAAAACACACCTTACACCTGTTAGGATGGCTATTATTAAAAAGACGAGAGGTAAGCGTTGGCAAGGATGTTGAGAAAAGATCATGCTTTTTAAATGTTAGTGGGAATGTAAATTGGCACAGCCATTATGGAAAATAGTATAAAGTTTCCTCAAAAAGTTTAAAATAATCCTTTATGGCTTATGATGACCTTGACTGCACAAGGCAGGGTAATTATTTAATTTTAAGGTGTCTTCAAGTCATAAAATTCTATGATCTTATTTTTTCAGTTTATTTATTTTACTTATTTTTTATATGATCTGGCAACCCTACTTTTGGGTATATATCCAAAATAAATAAAATCATTATCTAAAAGAGATAACTCTACTTCCATGTTCATTGCAGCATTATCTACAATAGCCAAGATATGTAAACAACCTAAATATTTATTGACAGATGAATGGTAAAAGAAATGTGTGTGTGTGTGTGTGTGTGTGTGTGTGTGTGTGTGTGTGTGTGTGTGTGTAATGGAATAATACTCAACCATAAAAAAGAAGATGCCTGGCTGTTTGTGACAACATGGATGAACCTGGAGGATATTATGCTAAGTGAAATAAACCAGACATACACGATAAAGACAAATACTCATATGTGGAATCTCGAGAAGTTGAACTCATAGAAGCAGAGAATAGAATGACTGCTAACAGTTAGAGGATTGGGAAAATGGAGAGATATTGGTCAAAAAGTACAAACTTTCAGTTATAAGATGAATAAATTCTAACATTGTGATGTACAGCATAGAGACTGTAGTTAATAATAGTTTATTGTGTACTTGAAATTTGATAAGAGAGCAGGTTGTAAGTTTTCTCGTCATATGCATGCAAAGGTTAACTGTGGGTTTTGGTGGATGTGTTAATTAATTTGACTGTGATAATTAGTACATAATTTCGTGTATACCAAATTATCACATTGTACACCTTGAATAACACAATTTTTATCTGCCAGTTAAGTTTTGTTTTTTTTTTTTAAGAGTATGGAGCAGGACTGGGATGGCAAACTGGAATGTCAGCTTTCTTTTTTGTTTGTTTGTTTGTTTGAGTTGGACTCTCACTCTGTCGCCCAGACTGGAGTGCAGTGGCCACTCCCGGTCACCGCAACCTCCACCTGCTGGGCTCCGGCGATCCTTCCGCCTCAGCCTTCCAGGTAACTGGAATTACAGGCGCGCACTACCACGCCCGGCTAATTTTTTGATTTATTGTAGAGCTGAGGTCTCGCTGCT
>NW_007259182.1:34870-84298 GCF_000164805.1 Carlito syrichta | reverse complement strand
GGGGGGGGGGGGGGGGGGGGGGGGGGGGGGGGGGGGGGGGGGGGTCCAGGAATTTTCTTTTTCTATTTTGATTCAGGGGAACATGTATAGGTTTGTTACAAATAAATATTGCCTGATGGTACATGAAGTTTGGGCTTCTGTTGACCCTATCACCCCGGTGATGGACATGAGATCCAGTGGGTAATTTTCTGCCTTACCCACCTTCCTTCTCCATTTAGGACTGCACCAATGTGTGTTGTTCCCATCCCAGAGCTTTTTTTTTAAGTAGGTGATACAAATATTCTCAGATTGATTGTGGTGATAATCAAATAACTCTGTAAATATTCAACTATTGAATTTATATTTTAAATCAGTAAATTGTATGGTATATGAATTATTTCTCAATAATATTGTTATTTTTAAAATTCTAAAACTTTTATGTATAAATTAGAAGAGAGGCCAGGATCGGTGGCTCAGCCTGTAATCCCAGCACTTTAGGAGGCCTAGGAGAGTCAATTGCCTGAGCCCATGAATTCAAGACTAGCCCAGGCAACTTGGCAAGACCTCATCTTTACAATTAATCAAAAATTAACTGGGCGTAGTAGCACACACCTGTAGTTCCAGCTATTTGGAAGGCTGAGGTGGAAGGATCACCAGAGTCCAGCAGGTCGACGTTGGGGTGGCCGTGAGCATACCACTGCACTCTAGCCTGGGTGATGGAGTGAGACTCCAACTCAAAAAAAAAAAAAATTAGAAGAGAACACATTGAGTGTTAAGTAATGTAATAACAGCTCAGAGTGAATGTGATAAATTCATTTTCTAATAGCACCTTATCCATTAAAAGAGAGACTATCTTTGTAAATATTTGTATTGGTTGCATTTCAATAATCTGAATTCAGACATAATTTATGAGGGAATTAAAGAAAAAAACCTTTTAGGATCAGCAGACTAATTTTACCATTTCTCCCCTTTAACTCCTAAGTTCTGAGAGTAAAATTGTTATTAATTATCATCATTCATTGATGGATGAATAATTAAAATATATGGGTTATCCTTAACTTTATTTTTTGGCAAATAATTTCACCTGAATCATCTATTAGAGGAAAAGGGTGTACCCTTTTAGCTCCTACTATCTATTGGGATCTGCATGCTGAGTTTATATAAATCATCTGATTTTCTCCCTAAGGAAAACTTTAACAAAGGTAGAATTACCCTAATTTCACAGAAAAATAAACTGATGCTTAGAAAGAGTACATTGTTTGCACAAAAGTACATAACATTCAGTAAACGTTGGATTTAATTCTAAGTCATTAAAAACAAAGAACACAGAAATTGACTTTAGTTTCAGCTGTTTCTGTCTTCATATGTAGAGTGGTTCTACATAAACCTGTCAGATTTATTGTAAATTCTCCTGCCTGGCATTGGATGCCTTTGCTAATCTGGCCCTATTTTTTATGTTGCAGGACTTTAATCACAAATTCTCCCTACCCATTGTAATGGCTTTCTTAATGTTCTTCAACAAGAATTTTCTTTTTACTTACATAAATTCTATCTTTCCTTAGTAGAGTATCCCAGCTTAAATTTAAATTGATAACCGGGCTCAGTGGCTCAGTCTGTAATCCCCCACCTTTGGGAGGCTGAGGTGAGTGGATTGCCTGAGCCCGCGGGTTTGAGACCCCGCCTGGGCAACTTGGCGAGACCTCATCTCTACAATAAATAAAAAAATCAGCCAGGCGTGGTAGCGCGTGCTTGTAATTCCGGCTACTCAGAAGGATGAGGCGGAAGGATCGCCGGAGCCCAGCAGGTCGTGGTTGCAGTGGCCGGGAGCGACCACTGCACTCCAGTCTGGGCGACAGAGTGAGACTCCAACTCAAAAAAAAAAAGACTTAAGGTTTAGAATAATCCTTTATGGTTTATGATGACCCTAACTGCACAAGGCAGGATAGCTATTTAATTTAAGGTGACTTCAAGTAACATAATTCTATAATCTAATTTTTTCAGTTTCTTCCTTACATACTTCCATTGTGAATCTTGCTTGAACCTCTCTAGTTCTCCCTTTTCCCATAGAACAGAGTCTCTTCCTGAGCAGCTGCAGTCTAAATATTCCAGTCACAGCTCAGCAGTGATCATGTAATAAAGGTTTAGAGAGAGATCTCTGAGAATGTTGTGATGCAAATTTCAACTTAAATTGCTTCCAGTGAAGTCATTGGCAAATAGATCTTTCTCTTCCTCGATTTCACAGTCATGCCTTGGGAACTAATTGGGTCTGATTTATTACATGTCTCAACTGACCTTCCAGCTCACTGTTAAACTACTAGGTTTGCCTTGAAGTCAGTAAACCTTGAGTCCCTCTGGTCCTCAATCTTGGCCTTAGGCATCATACAAGTATCATTCACCTTGATTGTCTCAGTCAGTGACCTTTCCTTTCAACTCACTAGAGCTTCTGGGATATTTTCTTTTTATCATCCACAGTGAAATATCTTCCATAACAGAGACCTCAGAGCCTCAGATAAAAAAACAGTTTAGGTGCTTTAGACTATTTGTTATGCCTCAAAAATATATTATTGACAAAATATATTGTTTTCTTTCAGCATAATTTCCCCTATGAGACCACTGTGTAATTCCTGATTTTCAATAGATACAGTCCAGATGTAATACAATAGCCATATACTGATAGTTTATGCCAAAAGTTCAAGTTGCTTTGGAGGACATGTATGTAAATTTGACATGTACCTAGAATATATTAAATGGGTTTTTTTTTTTTTTTGGCTATGAGACCAGTATTTTATTTTTAATATTTATTTCATAGCAGTGAAAATTCTATAATTCACCTAAAAGGCAACATGGGAAAGAAGAGTGAGCTTATTATTTCGAGTTATAGATCGAATCCTGGGTCTATGGGTTTTAGAAAGAGAGTCCAAGTTCCCATCAGAGAAATCCCATGTGAGCCATGTAACAGTTTGAAGTTGCTTGTTGCTGGTAAAGTTTGGATGATGTGTGTATTAAGAGAAAAAAATTCCAAGATAACTGTAGAACTAGCATCTGAGGAACATGTATCTGAGAACATCATAGGGTATAGCTTATGATTCACACACACTTGCTTTCAGCCATTCTTTGGAGGCAAAGTCCTTCGCTAGCTACTCATTATGAATTCCATAGAGCTTAGCAGACTGGTGACTTCTTAGAAGGAGCTGAGGTTGTAGCACTGATTAGGACAAACTTGGTGCCATAAAAGGATATTGAGAGATAGGTTTAAGGGCAGGCCTTCCAGGAGAATACCTATGTAGCTGGTGAGTGATGTCTAACAGAAACTGAGCAAAGTTCAAGGAGTCTGTGAAATCATAAAGGTGATCCTGACATCTGTTGGCACATAGCTGGGGGCTTACCCAGGTTTTCACTTCAGTTCTATACAAAGGCCATACCTTTGTGCTTGTTTTTTCTAGAGGTCTTTGTTGTGTAGAAATGTGTTTCAATTCTAATGCCAACATTCACCAGCAATATGATTTAGGGAACATTCCATCAACTCTCTAGACCTTGCTTTCTTCAACAATAAATTAGATAAAATAATACTAGTTGAATATACTTATCCAAAACACTTGGAACCAGAAGAGTAGATTTTGAATTTTTTTTAATTTTGAAATTTTTACATATACATAACAAGGAATCTTGGGGATAAGACCCAACTCTAATCATGAAATTTATTTATGTTTCATAAACACCTTATATGCATAGAGTGAAGGTAATTTCATATAATTTTTTTTTTTTTTTAAGTTGGAGTCTCACTCAGTCAACCAGGCTGAAGTTCAATGGCATGCTCATGGCTGCCGCAGCCTTGATCTGCTAGGCTCAAGCGATCCTTCTGCCTCAGCCTTCCTAGTAGCTGGAACGACCAATGCACGCTACCACACCTGGCTTATTTTTTGATTTATTGTAGAGACAAGGTCTCACCAAGTTGCCCAGGCTGATCTCAAACCCCTGAGCTCAGGCAATCCTCTCACCTTGGCCTCCCAAAGTGCTGGGATTACAGGCTTGAGCCACTATGCCCAGCCATATTTTTAATAATTTTGTGCATAACTGTGACCTGTCACAGGAGATCAGGTATGGAATTTACCTCTTGCGGCATCCTATCAGCATTCAAGAATTTTTGGATTTTGGAGCATTTGGGTTTTTAGATTTTTGAATCAGGGATGTTCAGCCTGTATTTACTGTATGAGATCATTGTAGGAATGAAATTGGATAGCATAGGCAAAGGACTTTGTATATAATAGGTGCTTAATTGAGTCATCATTACTATTAGAATAAAATAGTAATGAAAGTTATGATGATAATGGTGATACTGACTTTTGAACAAATACTTATGACAGAGTTTAGTGCATTGTAAAAATTCCATATTAATTTTCTGTTTTTCTCTTCCTTTTTAAAAATATTTTTTTCAAAAATGTCGGGTACAATTCAGGGTTAGATATACAAATGGTTACCCTGGATATTCTTTTTTTAAATTTTATAGTTGTAAAGTGCATTTCAGGGTAGGTATACAAATAGTCATTGTGTAGGTAAAGTTTGGGCCTCACTTTGGTCCCCACTTCACCTGGTTTGAGATCAGAGACCCTGATTGATGAAGTGTGCCCCTCCCCCTCCCTTGGCAGTTTCCCACTACTGCCAATCCCTTTCTTATAGTATTATGATAATTGTTCAGGGTCTGCATATGAGTGAGAACCTGTGGTACTCTGTTCCTTTTTTCTGTGATAGATCACTGGGTATGATAGACTCCAAATCTGTCCAAGTTTCTGTGAAGTTCATACTTTTATCATTCTTTATGGCTGTGTGATAGTCTATTGTGTATATGTACCACATTTTCTTTATCCAGCCCAGTTTCAATGGACACATGGTTGGTTCCATATTTTTGCATTGTTAATAATGCTGCAATAAACGTGTGTGTACAGGAATCTTTTTCATAGAGTGATTTGAGTTCATCTGGCTATATTTCCAGAGTGGGGATTGAGGGATCAGTCATATGGAAGGTCAATTTTTAGATCTTTTAGGAATCACCAGAATGTTTTCCACAGAGATTATTAGGTTTTCATTCCCACCAACAGTGTAGAAGTGTTCCCTTTTCTCTGCATCCTCTCCAGCATCTGTTGTTTCTTGAGTTATTGATGATGGCCATCCCGACTGGAGTTAGTGATATCTCAGTGTGGTTTTAATTTGAATTTCTTTGATGATTAGTGAGTTTGAACATTTTGTCATGTATCTGTTGGCTGCTCATACGTCTTCTTTTGAGAAGTGTCTATTCATATATTTTGCCCACTCTGTAATAGGACTGTTTGTTTCTTTCTTTTCAGCATGTTTGTGTTCCTTGTAGATGCTGGATGTTCAGTCTTTGTCAGATATACAGTTTATATATTTTATATATTTATATATTTTAGGTTTATATATTTTCCCCCCATTCTGTGGGCTGTGTCCCCACTCTTTTGATGATTTCTTTGGCTTTGCAGAAGCTTTTCAGTTTGATGAGGTCCCACTTGTCTACCCTATCTCTTATACCATGGGCATTTAGGGTTTTGATCAGGAATTGGCTGCCAGTTCCAATTTCCATAAGGGTGTTCCTGCATTTCCTAAGGTTCTTATAGTTTGAGGTTTAACATTTAGCTCTTTGATCCATTTAGAGTTGATTTTTGTGCTTGGAGATAGGTAGGGGTCTTCTTTTAATCTTCTACATGTGGTCAGTCAGTTTTCCCAGCACCATTTACTTAATAAGTTCACCTTTCCCCAGTGGTTGTTGGTGAAGATTTTGTTGAATATAAGTTGGTTGAAAAATTGAGGTTTTGCTTCTGAAATCTCTATCATGTTTCATTTGTCTGCATGCCTGTTCTTGTACCAGGCTGTTTTGATCATTGCAGCCTTACAATAAAGCTTAAAGTCTGGAAGTGTGATACCTCCTGCTTTGTTTCTTTTGTTGAGGATTGTTTTGGCTATATGTGGTCACTTATGTTTTCATATGGATTTCTGTATTGTTTCCAGTTCTGAGAGGACTCATGCTGGTAATTTAATGGGTATTTCATTAAATCTGTAGATTGCCTTGGGTAGGATGGACACCTTTTATTTAACAATGTCAAGTCTTCTAATCCGTGAGCATGGAATATATTTCCATTTGTTTGTGTCATCTTTGATTTCTTTGAGCAGCATCTTGTAGTTTTCATTATAAAGGTCTTTCACTTATTGCATAGGAAGATACCAAGGTACTTCTTTCTTCCTTTTTTTGGCTATTGTGAATGAGATTGTGCTTTTTATTTGGGTTTCTGTTTGTTTATTGTTCACGTATAGGAATGTGACTGTCTTTTGCACATTTATTTTATACCCTGAGAATCTGCCAAAGTTCTTTATCAGTGCAGGGAGGTTTTTGACATAGTCTAGGATTTTCAAGGTATGGGATCATGTCGTCTACAAAGAGGAATAACTTAACTTCTTCTTTTCCTATTTGGATGCCCCTGATTTCCTTCTCTTGTCTTTCTGATTGCCCTAGCTAGGATTTCCAACACTATGTTGATCAGGAGGGGTGAGAATGGACAGCCTTGTCCTGTTCCGGTTTTCTGGGGGAAATGATTCCAATTTCTGTCTGTTTAGCAGCGTGTTGGCTATAGGTTTATTGTAGATGGCTCTTACTATTTTGAGATATGTTCCATCTATGCCTAGTTGTTCAAGGGTTTTTATCAAGGAGGGATGACGGATATTATTGAAAGTTTTATGTGTCTAATGATATAATCATATGGTTCATGTTTTTACATCTGTTGATGTATTTAATTACTTTTATGGTCTTGGAATTTTGAACCAGCCCTGCGTCCTGGTAAAGAAAACTACTTGGTCATGGCGGATGATTTTGGAGATGTGTTGTTGGATCTGGTTTGCTAGAATCTTGTTGATAATTTTTGTACCTATGTTCATCAAGGATATTGGCCTGTAGTTCCCTTTCTTTGTTGGATCTTTACCTGGTTT
Organism: Carlito syrichta; assembly: GCF_000164805.1. Taxonomy (NCBI): domain Eukaryota; kingdom Metazoa; phylum Chordata; class Mammalia; order Primates; family Tarsiidae; genus Carlito; species Carlito syrichta. The sequence goes on along the minus strand of NW_007259182.1, from coordinate 77,326 downwards.
GGGTATCAATGTGATGCTAGTTTCATAAAATGATTTGGGGAGAGTTCCATCTTTCTCATTTGCCTGGAATACTTTCAATAGGATTGCTATCACCTCCTCCTTGTATGTTTTGCAGAAATCTGCTGGAAAGCCACCTGGTCCAGGTTGTTATTTTTTAATAGCTAGTTTTCTTATGACAAAGTCAATTTCCTGGGTTGTTATTGGTCTATTTACAGTCTCAAGTTCTTCTTGTTTCAACCTGTGGCGGTTGTGTGATTTCAGAAAATCCTCTATTTTCTTTACGCTTTGGGGTTTGTTTCCATACAAGTGTACATAGTAATCTCTTAAAATCTTTTGTATTTCTTTGGAGTCAGTTGTGACTTGATCTTTTGCATTTCTAATTATGTTTATTTGGGCTTCTTCTCTCTTTTTCTTAGTCAGCCTGGCTAGGGATCCATCAATCTTGTTTATCCTTTCAAAGAACCAGCTTTTTGTTTCATTAATTTCTATCATATTTTTGTCTTCTATGCCCTAAATTTGGGTTTTTATTTTGGTGATCTAGATTCGTCTGTTGAAGTTAGGATTTTGGTGGTCTTGGTTTTCCAACTTCTGCAGGTGATTTTTTAGGCTACTAACTTTTAACTTTCCATTTTCTTCATGTGTGTTCACAGAAATATGAATTTCCCTATTTGTACTGCTTTCATGGCATCACAGAGATTTTGGTAAGAGGTTTCTTCATTTTCATTTGTTTCTAGGAATCTTTTAAATTCTGTTTGATTACCGTGTTGACCCAGTAGTTGTTCAGCATCATGCTGTTTCGTGTTCATGTCTTTGTGGGTTTGGGAGGAACTTTCTTGGTGCTTATATTTATTTTTATTCCACCATAATCTGAGAAGGTGCATGGCAGTATTCCAATCTTATGGAATTTATTTATGCTTGATTTATGGCCGAGGATGTTGTCGATCTTAGAATATGTTTCATGTGGTGATGAGTAGAGTGTATAGTCCATCATTGTTGGATGGAGTGTTCTGTAGGTGTCTGTTAAGTCCATTTGGTCAAGAATCATGCTGAGGTTCCAGCTCTCCTTATTGATTGTTTTTGCCTCAATGATCTGTCTTGGGTTGTTAATGGGTTAAGTCTCCATCTATGATAGTGTTAGAGTCAATATCTTTTTTTAGTTTACCTAGAAGCTGCTTTATGATAACTGGTGTTCCTATGTTGAGTGCATATATATTTAGGATGGATATTTCTTGTTGATGGATTGAACTTTTCATCATTATGTAGTGACCTTCCATATCTTTTAAAATTTTTAATAGCTTGAATGGTATATTAAGATTGTAACTCCTGCTTTCTTTTGTGAACCACCCGCCTGAAAAATTGTTTTCCATTCTCTTACTTTGAGGCTTTTTGTACTTTCTGGTGAGATGAGTCTCTTGGAAACAGCATATTGTGGCATTATTTTTTTTTTAATCCAGTTTGTCATCCTATGTCCTTTCAGTGATGTTTTTAGTCCATTCACATTCAGGCTAATTATTGAGATGTGAGAGGTTCATATAGGGTTTGTTGTTGTTGTTGTTTAATTGTTTGTTATCTTTCTTTTGATTTTGGGTTGATTTATCTGTGTTTCAATCTTTTCCCTGCATTCTTGGGAAGGGCATGGTTGTTCTTTTTTTCTTTCCCTTGTGCTTTTAACCCTTTCTTAAGTGTTATTGTGAGTTGGTCTGGAGGTCGCATAAACTCTTAGGGATTGAATGTTTGGAAAGGATTTTTAATTCTCCATCACTGATGAAGCTTAGTTTAGTAGGAAATTCTTGGTTGAAATTGTTTATCTTTGAGAACTTCGAAAATTAGACTCCAGTCTCTTCTAGCCTGTAACGTTTCTGTAGATAACTCTGCTGCTATTCTAATAGGTCTTCCCCAGTCGGTAGTCTAAATTTTCTCTCTTGCTACCTTTAGGATTTTTCTTTTATTCTTACTTTTTGTAAGTGAATTACTGTGTCTAGAAGTTGGTCTTCTTATTTGATGTCTTGCAGGGTTCTCTGAATTGCTTGTGTTTGAATGGTCACATCTCTGATCAGATGAGGGAAGTTTTCCTGCATACTTTCATGGAATGTTTGTTCCAGGGTGAACTCTGGCTCTCTGTCTGCCTCAGAGATTCCAATTAATCTTATATTTGGTCTCTTGATAGAATAACTCATCTCTTACATGTTTTGTTCTGTCTTTCCAAGTGTCATTTCTATGTTTTTAACAGTTTGGTTAGTTTCATATTTTGGTCCTCAAACTCTGAGATTCTTTCTTCTGCTTGGTTGATTCTGCTTTTCATGCTTATCAGTTTGTTATTTATTTCATTTGCTGCATACTTTATTATCCTCATCTCAGTTAACAATTTCTTTATTCCTTCCTCTTTTCTCTCTTCATTTCTATTTATTCTCTCCATTAATATCTTGATATCTGGGTTGGTGACTTGAGACCAGTCATTCTGGGGGCTCTTCATTGTTTGAGTTCCAAAGTCAATATTCTCAGGTGCTGTCTTCCTAGGGGCCTGTATGGGACCAGTGTTCTTCTGTTGCTTCATCTTCATTTATGAAGGTTTTCCTCCCCTTTCCCCCCCTTGTTTAATTCTGTTGTTCAGGTTTGGAGAGAGAGTTTTTACTTCTGTTTGCTCAATCCCCTATTCTTCCTCTTGTAGATCCTCTGGACTTGTTCAATTTTGAAGCTGGACTGGGGTTGGATGGCTGTGCTTTTTGTAATTTTGAGATTTGATTAATGGGAGAGATGTGACTCAGAAGCTATCTGCAGATCCCAGTATCCACTGACAAGCGTGTGGGCCCCCTGGAACCCACTTCCCACCATCTTACAACTTTTCTTCCCTTTTTGAGATTATCTCATGTGAAGCATTTATAGTTAAGTCTACTTAAAGGTTTTCTCACTGAAGCCCAAAAGAACAATATACTATATCTTTCTCTTTAAGCATTATCAAACATCTTCTCTTCTGCATGTGTATTAGATGCAGATAAAGCATTTGACAAAATCCAGCATCCCTTTTTGATTAAAAAAAAACTCTTGGCAAAGAAGGAACATTCCTTAAAACAGTAAAAGTTATCTATGATAAACCTACAGCCAACATTTTGCTAAATGATCAGAAACTGGAAGTATTCCCCAAAGAATGGGAAATAGACAAAGATGCCCACTCTCACCCCTCCTGTTCAACACAGTATTGGAATTCCTAGTCAGAGCCATCAGGCAAGAGAAGAAATCAAGTATATCCAAATAGAAATAGAGGAATTCAAATTATCCCAGTTCGCAGATGATATGATCCTATATCTTGAAAACCCTAGGGAATCTGTACAAGCTTCCTTGCACTGAGAATCAACTTTGGTACAGTCTCAGGCACAAAATCAATGAGTGAAAAGACAGTTGCATGTCTATACACTAGCAAGAAGCAGACAGAGTGCCAAATAAAAATCACATCCCATTCACAATAGCCACACACACATAAAGAAATGCCTTGTCATCCACCTAACCAGAAAAGTGAAAGATCTTTACAATGAGAACTACCAAATGCTGCTTAAAGAAATCAAGGATGACACAAACAAATGAAAAAACATTCCATGTTCTTGAATTGGAAGAATTGATATTGTCAAGATGTCCGTCCTACCCAAGGCAATCTACAGATTCAATACAATACCTATCAAATTACCAACATTATTTTGTTCAGACCTGGAAATGACAATACAGAAATTCATATGGAAACAGAAAAGGGCATGAATAGCCAAAACAATCATCAGCAAAAGGAATAAAGCAGGAGGTATCAAACTTCCAGACTTGTAAGCATTGCTATAAAACTATAACCAAAATAGTCTGGTACTGGTACAAGAATACACACATAGGCCAATGGAAAAGGACAGAGATTATAAAAGCAAAAACTCAATCTCTCAACCTACTCATCTTTGACAAAGCCACCCATAAAAACCACTGTGGAAAGGAAACCATATTTAGCAAATTGTGCTGAGAAAACTGTCCATCAAAAGTGAACTGAATAAAGAAAATGTGGTACATATACATGGAGTGTTATATAGCCATAAAGAAGAACAAAAAATCATGGAATTCACAGCAAATTGGATAGAGTTGGAGAACTTCATACTTAGTGATATATCACAGAAACAACTGAATACTGAATGTTCTCACTCATAAGTGGAATTTGAACATTAATCACATTAGCATAGGGGAAGGATCAGCAGTTGATGGACAGTACTGCAGGGGGGGAGGAAAAAAAGGGGGCACATAGCATCACTAAGGATACCTGATCCTAAGCCAGGGAAAGTAAGGACCAGTTAGAGGTCTAAACATTACCTGTGCACAGCCTGCTTATGTAGCTAATCCTGACTTGTACCCCACATATCTATAATTTTTTTAAATGACCAAAAAATTATCAAACGTTTTCTCCTCACAAGATACTCTACTCTTCTTTTGTGTTAAGAACTGGGGGGAAGGAAACACCCTTTGGATTGAGAATAGCTGATTTTTTTCTCTCACTGTTCTCTTAGTATTAAAGGACATTTGCATTAGAGTCATTTTTCTCTTATATTCAAAGAACAGTAATTGCACCAACATTCCTGAATCTTACTGCATCCAAAGTATGAGAGTAGCTACCATTTAAGAACATTTGCAGTGTATGTATATTATCTGGTTTAACGCTTACAGTTTTATGAAATGACGATTACTGTCATTCTAATTTGACACATGATAAAATTGTGGCTAATAAAAGTAAAATGAAACTAGACTAATGTTTCATAGGTAATAGGTAACAAAATTTGGGATCTAAATTTCTGTCTAATACTAAAATCTTTGTTTTCTTCAATTATGCTATTCAGCCTCCTCGTCAAAGATGGAATCCTTAAGAAAGTTTATTCTCCTAGCAAGCCATAAAATAATAAAAATTGGGTGAACCAAATGTCAACCTCTTCATTAAGACAGGAAGTACCTATAATATAAAGATGATAAATAAGTTGCCTTTTTTTTTTTTAACAACATCAGTGTTCCATGAGAAAACTAAACTCATCAATCTTCTTCCCACCTAATCTTTTCAACATTAATCATTTTCTAAAGTAAATTAGAAACTGGGAATTAATTTAGCAAGTTTTTTTTTCTTAATGGCATAAGCTTCATAACATTGTAGTTTCCAAGCCAAATTGCCATTTAAGTTATCAAAGGATGTGAACTGCAGCCTTTTATGGAACTCAGAGCTAAATATAGAATTTAATAATTAAAATTTCTCACTGAAGTGGACACTTTTCATTCTCAAGAAATAATTATGTGTTTTAACATAGCCCGAAGCCTCATTTCCTTAGCAATGTAAGAATGTTTATTTCTTGTCATGTGTTACCTGATCCACAAAATACATGCTGCCAATGTAAAATATGGCTTGTATATATTTTTAAATATGCAATTATAATTTTCAATGAGCCATGTACAAGAGATACATTGATTCATGTCATCTGCATAAAATGTCAGTCAAATTGGCAGCTAGTTTACCCTTTTGCTGTCCTTGAAGCAGAGCACAAAATGCTAAATCCCACACTGTCATTAGTAATGCCAATCAGAATAAGAATCAGTCACTCACTTTTAACTAAAAGAATGAAAACTTGAATGACTCCCGATTTGTCAAATTATTTCACAGAGTAACGATACCATTAATAAATCATATCAGTCCTATGAAAGGACCAGAATTCCCACTATAATATTTATGGGCAAATTGTTATATTTAAGGAGGAAGATTAAATCAAAATGTTTGGATACTTAAAGTAAATTAGTACTTGAAAGGATTAAATAGCTCAAAGTATTTTTTCCAGTCAACCTTCATTATTTTGTGTATTTGTTTGTTTGTCTTAATAGCTACCCTAGACATGATGCTAAAGGGATGTTAGAACAGTTTAAAAAAATTTAGAGTTGTCTCTATGCTAAAGGATGAGTAATTTACGAAGTTTACAGAAGAGGTTGAATTATGATGATAAGAGATTTTAATATATGAGAAATGGTTGAGGAATTGGATTTATTTAGCCTCATGAAAATTCAGCAGAGGACATGCTAGATGCTTTCATTTATTTGAAACTGTCATTTGGAAGCAGATTAATAAGCAAAGGTAAATGGGTAGAAAACACAGGAGGCAGATTTTAGTTCATTATAAGGGAAAACTCTGTAAACATTAGGGTTGTGCATGACTATCTAATCTGAATATCACTGAAAATTTTCAAACACAGTTTGAGGTTGAGAATATCATAGGGGAAAAAGTATTTCACATAAGAAGAAAACTAGGTAGATGGCCAGTGATATTTCTTAATTCTAAAAGTTGTCATTCTAGAGATAAGAAAATAAATACATGAAATTACTCAAGAATAATTTTAAAATAAAATAACAGACTAACAAATATAAAATAGAATAATTCAAATTGAGTATAAAATATTGTCATAGGTTGGGTTTCTTCAGAAGCTGATTCTACAACTGAGTATAATTTGCTCGATGCTTATTAAAGACTTCCCTTGAGGACAATCCTTGTGTAAAAAAGGAAAAGAAATAGTGTTGAGTAGACAGAGAAGTCAAACTGTGTGGCAGGATGAATGACAGCCTCGGCCTATTTCAGTAGTTTCTCTGGAGCTGAAATAGTCCTTCAGGTTGTTCTGAGTTGGGTCAAGATAACCTGGCCTTTATACACTTTAACCAGCTATTCACTGGACGTCAGCTATCCCAGGAAGAGTTGCAACCTTGGGCAAAATGATTCTCTTCAGCTGAAGCAGACCCTAGAATAGCTGACAGATGAAGCATGAATGAACCAATCTTCATGTTTCTTCCTCTTCTGTCAGCAAGTTGTATGGCATTTAAGGGAGAGACACTATGCAACAGTGGTGGATTATGTGGGTTCTCGAGCTAGCTGATAGACTTGTGCTCAATTCTTGGTTACACTTTCACCTTAAAATGGATTGTTGTGGCTACAACTGACTTTATGGCTTGGTGAGCCTGACAAGAAATAAGCTAATGATGTGGGGCTATAAGTTCACCTGGTAACCTAGGGTTAGTTGCTTCATCTCTACAGGGTTTTGTAGCATTCTAGAAGCTGTTTTTCAAAAGATATTGAAATCTCTGCTGTAGATAGCATGGTCTTGCCCTAGGAGTCTGTGCTATGAACACCTCACTAGGACTTGTCACATATTCCACATTGTGTCTATTGCCCTTCTGATACTTATAATGTCATAGAGTTCACCTGGTTATATGCTCCAAGTGGAACAAGTTCCAAAGACATTTTAGGCCTTCGTGTACCAATACAACTCAGACTCTCTATCCATCATTCATAAAATATTTGGCTATTTACCTTTCCCTAGAGCACAATTTTCCTAGTATAGTTGACTCTTCTTTGTTAATTCAATCTGAAACTTCTGTCTTTTAATTGGTGTGCTTAGGCCACTTTCATTTAATATAATAATAATAATATATTTGGATTTTGTTCTACAATTTTCTTGTGTGATTTCCTTCACCTTTTCATTTTTTGTTTCCTATTTCCTGATTTGTTGTGCATATTTGAATAAGTTTTAATATTCCATTTGAGTTGATGTGACTCTTTGACTTTATGTCTTTATTTAGTTTTTGTTAGTGATGGTTATACAGATTACAACATACAAATCTAGTTTTTCAGTCTACTTAAAGTTAGTATTTTACCTATTCCCATAAAATATAGAATAGTTACAATGATATAGGTCTCTTTACCCTAACTTTTTAATTTTGTGGTTGTCATAAAAGAGGGAAAGGAGAGTAAGGAGAGAGAATATAACATGAACAATAAAGTAAGAAACTAAAGAAGAAAGACTAAGCAAAAGAGAAAAGTGAAAAAAGTTTCTTAATATTTGTAACATCTTCTAACAGGAAGACACATCCTATTTTTAGTTTGTTTTAACATACTGAAGTATTGAATCAAATTTAAAGCTTCTGTTTCCATTTCTTTTTTTTTTTTTTTTTTGAGTTGGAGTCTTACTCTGTCGCCTAGACTGGAGTGCAGTGGCCACTCCAGTCACTGCAGCCTTGACCTGCTGGTCTCCAGCAATCCTTCCGCCTCAGCCTTCCGAGTAGCCAGAATTACAGGCATGCGCTACCAGGCCCGGCTGATTTTTTGATTTATTGTAGAGATGAGGTCTCGCTGCCCAGGCAGGTATGGAACCCAGGGGCTCAGGCAATCCACTCACCTCAGCCTCCCAAAGGCGCGGGATTACAGGCTGCGCCACCGAGCCCGGCTGTTTCCATTTCTTCTAGTAAATGTAACAATAGCCCCCACTAAATGTGCTTATTTCATTCACCAATACACCTCTTTTGTAATTTTGGGCATGACTAAGAAAGGCTTGGAGGCCAAAAATGAAAAGGAGCATGCTTTAGAGAACATATGTATGAGGGGGATACCCCAAAACCAGAATTTATTTGTAAAAATTATTATATTTACTCTTGCATGTTTAAAATTTGATCACCTTTAAAGTACCGTTCATTTGATGTAATACACCTGTTGAGACACTTTTTCCTCTGCTTAGAAGTTTTTGAACTCATCAATTTTGATGCCTTTTAGTGCTACTGTTTTTTGTTTCATCTCTGCCATTTGGCAAAATATTTCCCTTCAAAAACTTTTTTTTTAATCTAGGGAAATAGCAACAACAACAAAAAGTCACTTGGGGTGAGATCAGGTGAATAGGAATGGTGGGGCACGGAGTCTTTCCATTTTTGATGAAAAACTACTGAACACCCAGGTGGTGTGGGCAGGTGCATTGTCATGGTGGAAGAACCAGGCATCTGTTAGCCATAACTTGGGCTGTTTCTTCTGCAAATTGTCTCTCACATTAATGCTAGCTGGTACACTGATGCCAATGGGTTCCAAGAACACTTACCTAGTAGGGGAAGCCTGCACTACAAGGGACCTGCCCTCCAAAAGATAATTCTGTTTTTTTATGGTCCACCTCTCATATAGTTAAGATCAGAAAAACCTGCTGAAATTGTCTGAACCCATCAGACAATTTTATAATGTTAGATTTCCACAGTCACACGTTTTAAAAGAACTTAATAAAAAGTGCTATTTTATTTATGTTTATTTACTATTTTTGTTTTTCTTCATTCTGAAATTCCAAGTTCTTTTTGTTTGTTTTAATTATCCTTTTTGTCTAGAACATTCTCCTTTCAGGGAAGGGCTGCTGGAGATAAATTCTTTTCATTTTATTTCTTCATAAAATATCCTTATTTCTCCTTCATTCCTAAAGGTTATTTTCTCTGGGTAGAAAATTCTAGGTAGTCAAGATTTTTAAATTATTTTTTTTCCTCTCAGCACTTTATTGTTCCACTGTTTTCTGGCCTTATGATTTATGATGAGAAATCCAGTGCATTCAAAATGGAGTTCTCCTATATGTAATGTATTGTTTTCCTCTGGCTTAAAGACTTTTTTATATTTAATTTTTAGTGGTATGATTATGAAGTATTAAAATTTTTTTCTTTGAATTTATTCTGTTTAGGTTTTGCCAAATGTCTTATATTCAACAGATGTTCAATTATATCTTTCACAAAGTTTTGGAAATTTTAAGCCATTGTTTCTTAAAATAAACTTTTTGTACAGATTCTCTTCTCTCTCTGGGACTTCACTGACATGAATATTAATGTTTAATCATTATCCCACCAGCCACTGAGACTTTTAATCTAATATTTTTTCCTCTTTTTCTCCAGATTGGTAAATTTCTATTGGTCTATCTTTAAGTTGATTGTTTTTGTCTGTTATAGAAAATTAGAAGTGAATTCATGTGGTTTTAAAGTTTTTCTATTATATTTTTTCAGTTCTATAATTTCCATTCATTAATTTTTTATATTTTCTATGTCTTTATTGAAAACTTCTATCTTCTCATTTGCTTCAAGAGTTTTGCCCTTACTTCCTGGAGCATGGTTATAATTTCTACTTTAAAGTGTGATAATCTCCCAGCATCTGGATCATCTCAGGACTAGCATTTGTGAATTTTTCAGCATCCTTGAGTTTTGTTGAGATTTAGCTGTCTTTTTGTATGTCATGTAATTTTTCATTGTATTCAGAACTTTAAGAATGTTATGTGATTAAGTTTTTGTCATATTTCTCAGAGGATGTTGACATTTTTGTTTTAGCAGCAACCAACTTCTTCGGATTCAGATCTAAGTCTTAATCTATCTTCCATACACTGTAGTTTAGATGGCAGTTTAGTTTTCAAAACTGATGCAGTGTTATTTGTGCCAATCTAGGATCTGGTCAGTGGCTTAAACTATAGTATGAAAGCATACCACAGGTCAGTGCCATGCATATGCAATTCAGGCGGTGAGCCTGGGACCTTATACACAGATTTGGATCCTCCCTCTCTGTAAAATTCCTTAAACTCTCTGTATTCAGGAGATCCTTTATCCTTATCCTTTGTCTGTTAAACTAGAATTTTAGTGTCCCATGCTGTCACACACTTCCCACAATTGGGTCTTCATTAGCAGCAATATTAGTGAGGGAAAAAGAAAGAAAGAAATAACTGGATTTCCTCCAGATTCTCTGGACCACAAGGACTTCTTTTTAGTGTTCTTTTGGTCAAAGAAAAGAATTTTATGTCATAGTTTTAGGTAGATAAATGGCCACCATGTTATCATTACTATGTATGTGTAGCTGTATGAATGGGGCTTGCATAGGGCTTGGGCTGCTGGAATTATTGTTTTATTATTTATTTATTGTATAGATGAGGTCTCACCAAGTTGTCTAGTCTCGCCTCAAACCCGTGGGCTCAGGCAATTAACTCACCTCGGCCTCCCAAAGTACTGGGATTATAGACTGAGTCACCGAGCCCAACCTTGGAATTATTTTTTTAACTGGAATTTTTCCACAACTGTTCTAGGACCTTTCTTCTTCTGGTTAGAAAAGAAGAGAGAATTTATTTTGTGGACATTTATATCTGTTAACACGCATTGATTTGGAATGCCCTAAAAGCTAAGGTAGAAGACAAGGAGAAAAACAAACAAATGGGAGACTCAAGACTGTATTAGTTATTTTTGAGTTTTTATTTCCTTTTCAAATATGCTTCACAGTTCTCAATTGGTGGCTTTATGTGTTTTGTCCAGAGCTTTTGGTTGTAGTAAGTGAGAAAGAGAGGGTGGAGTGTTTACTTTAATTTAATTGGAAATTCAATTTCAAAAATTGAAGTTTGTAAAATTTAAGAAGTTTTTGTGAATGTGGCAAAAAAATATTGAGTATCACTAAGTTATTACTAGCCTGATAAATTAGGGTTGTGTCATTTAAGAAAACTAAAAAATAACAGCAAGGAAAATTCGACAGTATTTTACTTATTAGGCTATTTCTTTGGTTGGTTTTGAATTATCCTGTAGTCTTAATTCTTCTCATGTACCACCTTTTTTTTTTTTTTTTTTTTTTTACATAACAAGGACTTTAAATTTTCTGTTTGACAAATGGTCCATTTGACCCATTTATTAATAAATGCAATTGTTTGGCATTTCTAGTACAAAGTAAAAAGATCTCTTAATTTTTCTGTATTATTTTTCTTTCTAAGGGAAATGACTCCTTAAATGTTAAGTATTTTAGTCTTGCCTGAGAATAAATTGCTTACCAGCAAAAATTGTTTTAACACCTATATTTCATTTAAAAATTATACAGTGGCAACTATGTGTCCTATACACAACTTACAAATTTTAAAATGCATTATAATAAGAACACTGACCATAATACTATTCTTGGTAATGCACTAAATTAATTTTCATTAAAAGGGAACAACTTTACTTTTAATAATTATAATTATGTCAAATAAATTTCTACATCTTTAGAGTCCTATAAATATCTTCATCTTAATATTGAAATTAATTTTTTAAATGTTCTCTTTTCTCCCTTTTACTGTCATTCTAAGCAAGTTATTTCACCTGCCTGTGCTTCAGCTTTTCTGTTATAAATTGGAATAGCCCCACCATTTCACATGATTGTTGCTAGGATTAAGTAAGTATAAAATATCTATAAAATTAACAAGCACAGTAATTTATAGTTATTAATACTTAAAATGTGTTACCATTTCTCCATACAACCATATTTTTCCATTATTAAATCCACTCATTGTCAATAGATGGCATTTGTAGCTACTCTTTGTATCTAGGACTGGCCAAATATGACCCATGTGGTCTCATCATTTAGGTACTCTTCTTAGTAGAATCCTCAGGTGTTCTACCTTTAAAATACTTTGGGTGAACGATATTACTGGCCCATTGTGTTAGTTTCTATTGACCAGTTATTCAGCATAGTAGACAGGCTATAATGGCAAACTTTAGTATCAATGACATTATGAGGCTAAATAAAATAAGTCAAAGGGACAAGCAACTTACTTCCCAGGAATGCAAAGGGAATTCATGCATTTTGATATATTCTTCCTGAGACCCTACTGCTATGTCAAGAACTAGGCTAACATCTGGAAATCAAAAGGGGAAAAATGCCTCTCTCCATATTTGTGGGGAAGTCTGAAATTCCTGAACTATATTATGAACTAGATTGGAAATCCCTGAACTAGATAGGGATTTCATTTAATTCATCGCAGTGTTCTCTGCACTTAGCAGAGTTTCTGACATTATAAAGTAGTAAATGTCTCTTATTCAATGAAAGCATGAACCAACAATTGAAATATAGTTTTAATAGTGCTATGAAGGAAGTTCGTAAAGTTGTTTTTTGTTTTGTTTTGTTTTGTTTTTTGAGTTGGAGTCTCACTCTGTCGCCTAGACTGGAGTGCAGTGGCCACTCCCGGCCACCACAGCCTCACCTGCTGGGCTCCGGCGATCCTTCCGCCTCAGCCTTCCAAGTAGCCGGAATTACAGGCGCGCGCTACCACGCCCGGCTAATTTTTTGATTTATTGTAGAGATGAGGTCTCGCCAAGTTGCCCAGGCAGGTCTCGAACCCCTGGGCTCACGCAATCCACTCACCTCAGCCTCCCAAAGGCGCGGGATTACAGGCTGAGACACCAAGCCCAGCGGTTTTTTTTTTTTTAAATAACAAATCACAAGGTAAACTCTTACCTATCAACAAGACCAAGTTCTTATATGTCTCTCCAGGAATGTTGCTCCACCTTTGTGTTTGTGCATGCTTTATTGCATTTATTCAAATATTCATTTAACAAATAATGTATTAGATTATTATTACCATGTATTATAGGTAATTAGTTATGTGTCTGTTACTCTCTTCTCCAATAAGTATTCTCTTACTACACATTTCCAACCTCCACCAACAGGGCCAGGACTGAGTCCAAGTCTTCTCTCTCTAACAGCTAGCACAGAAAGTATATGTTAAATGAATTAAAATTTTGAGTTAAGTTTCATGGCAAATTTTACTCTTCAGATAACATCATTTTAGGACACCCTGAGTCATTCTTCTAATCTAAACAGAGAAGCCAGAATCCCCATGCATTCCCACCACAACTTTCTGACAGTATAGGAATAACAACAAAAATATCTTCTTTCCTGCTGCTATTTTCTTCTTGGCACTCCAAGATAGGAGACAAACAGACAAACAATAGGGTTCAATACTACTTTACTAACCTACTGAAAGTAGTGTTTTAATTTTTAAAATTTATTTGAATATGTTTTAGGGTCACCATTTCTACAAACACAAACGACACCCCAATAAGAAAGAGTGAAACGCCTCTGCTACAATCAGGAACAGGAATTCAGAACCACTTGACTCCTCTTAGTTCCATGGCAATATATCTATGAAACCCTATGGAACACAGTTTGAAAAACATCCTTCCAATGAAATACTACTGCTTGTCATCAGCTGTGAAGAATGTCCTGTTGAATGGTGCCTGGAAAATTATTTTTCTTAGTATCTCCCATTTTCTTTTTTGCAAAAATCTCATCAGAGCAACATGCTGTCTTGCACTCAACAAAAATCACATATTCTGTTCTGTGTTTGTTACATTTTAGTTAAAATAGAGTCAGAGGCATGATACATAACAAGAAAATAATTAACAATTCTATCTACCTTGAAAGCAGCCGTATTCCTAGCAGTTCCCACAATGTCTCATGGAATGCGGGGAGGGGTACACTATAGAAGATTTGCTTAAGCTTCTCTGCTTGATAATAGTTTCTGTAAGTATGTTTCAGTGAGATATTATAAATCCGAGTCACATCTATTATTTTCCTGTTTCTTTGTTTTAATCCACATGGCTCAGAACTATCCCTTCTAAGCACTCTTTAGAAATATATAAATACAGAGAAGGGACAAGTTAAGCCCCATTGTCTAAGGGTAGAAAATAAGTGAGTTTGAAATAGAATTGTGGGTTAAAATATACCACATATTTTAAAAGCATTTTAATCTTTTAATATCTCTGACCAACACTGGTTATAAGACCAGTGAAGTGATGTTCTCTGTAATTCACAATTTCATTTTCAGCAATTTCTTCTTTCTCTACTCACTCCTTTCTTGACTCCATTTTGGCCTAATTCCTAGGTCTGATTTCTTTTCTTACTTACCACTTGTGTTCTGCTTTCCTGAGAATGGAGTGATATAAATGCAACTTCAAGTCAAGCCCCCAGGAGAACTTCCCTTTTCAATCACATTTCCATTCCTAACTTCTCCTATACAGACATTCTGTCTCTGACCATTGGGGTAAATGGGTACATTTTAATTCATCAAGCTGTATTCTATGCTCTGTGCACTTTGCTGTGTTATACTTATCAAGATGTTTATTAAAATGAAATTATAGACAAACAAAAGTCCACTAAACAAACAGAATGAAATTATAAACAAACAGAAGCAATAAAAAACAATAAGGATTAGGAAAAAGTGTTTATATATCTTACAGGGAACAAGATTTGGGAGGAAATAGTCTATGTAGCTGAGGAGTACTGATAAGAGTCACTCTGAGTGACTGAATAGATTATACCTTATTTGGCAGGGAGTCATATGTGTTTTGCAAAGAGAGGGTGGAAAAAGAAGGCAGACAGTTAGGAAAGTAACAAGAGATGATGGTTACCCTTTAGTTAAACTTGGCAATGGTTTTTTATAAAAGGCTACCTAGTACTTTCCTAATAAGAAGCTTCAATATTACCGTGATTCCAGGCTTTCCACCATGCTTGGATTTCCCTTTCTATGTCTGTAACTGCCTAACTGGCATCCCCAGGCAACAGAATAAAGACTGTTTCACCCCAATGCCTTCTCAAGAATCAACTTGATTCAGTGTTAGTTTTTTTAGACATGAACCCCCACTTCTTGTGCCCTCCTGAACACCTATCTTGTATTGACCCCAATATGCCTAAATCAGCAAACTATATAGTCATGTCAAATGTTTTCACACAAAATATAAATGTTTCTGCTCTCCAGTGTTGAGGGAGGCGATAAAACATATTCAGCTCTGTTATTTAAAGTTCATCTTGGCCTAACTCCCTGGTAGGCTGGAGTGAGAAAATACTGAGCATGGAAAGGTTACTGGCAATTTTTATGGATCAAGAAAGCTCATTTAAGTAATAAATCTGGAGGAGAAGAGTAAAAATTGTCTACAGATAAGTTATATCAGGACAAGATAATGTACTGAATAACCCTAGTCAACATAAACTGTGCTATCCTGGGTCAAATTTTAATTCTTTTTTCATTAGGATACTCTGAAAGTATTATGAGTCACAATTTCCTAAATATTACTTTGTTTGTTTGTGAATTTATCTCTTACTCACACAAACGGAACACAGAGTTTGAGCAAAGAGAAAGTGAAACCATATTATAAGGCTACATTTGGCTGGGATTGGTGGCTCAACTGGTAATCCCGCACTTTGGGAGGCCGAGGTAAGTGAATTGCCTGAGTCCACGGGTTCGAGACCCGCCTGGGCAACTTGGCGAGGCCTCATCTCTACAATAAATCAAAATATTAGCAGGGCATGGTAACGTGCACCTGTAGTTCTAGCTACTTGGAAGGTTGAGCAGAAGAATTGCCGAAGCCCAGAAGGTCGAGGCTGCAGTGGCCAGGAGCGTGCCACTGCACTACAGTCTTGGTGACAGAGTGAGACTCCAACTCAAAAAATAAAAAATGAGGCTACATTTGAATTCATTTTGTTTCAAACTATGGATAGGTGAACTACAGAAGTTATTTGCTGTGTCCTGTGTATCTGTTATGTCCAAAAATGACTTCTTAAATGCCAAAATATTGAGACTACCAGTTCTAATTTTTAAAGTAGAATAGTAGTACTTGGTCACTTTGATTACTGAAAGTTAAGTTCTAAAAATAGTTAGAAGTGTATGAAGCATGGTAGTTACTCTGTCTATTCTGAACCTATATGAAAGAAAAATAGATTATTCACTAATTGTCATTAAGGTTCTAAGGAAACATAGATGAAAATATTGTTCCTGGGTTTGTGATCTATTGTTCCTGAGTGCACAGTTCCTGCTCTAATTTGGGATATAGAAATATAAGCAAAAAAATATAGTTCAGAGTTTTGAGGGCTAGAATAGGAAAAGGTTCAGAATTCTAGGAGAATGAAGAAATGTGTGACACAGAGAAGATCATGCTTGAGTAGGCTTTAAAGAATGAGTGAGAATTTATCAGGAAGAAGAACACAAGAGGGGTAGGGTATGCTTGAACGTGTGGATCATGAGGTGGCTAGAGCAAGGTAAGTGGGAGTGAAAACATGGTGTGATGGAGACTGAGCCTGGAGGTATTTTTTTTACCAAAACATATATCTGTCCTTCCATATGTTTTTGTAGATAATAGAGAATAAATATAAAGTTTTAAAAGAACAAGAGGATCAGATATTTTAGAAGGATACTGAAAGCTGTGTGGGCAATAAACTCAGGAAAAAACCAGAGTCATGTTGTAAAGCCATAGCAAAAGTCTCTGTAATAAAATTTGCTGTGCTATTTAAATGTATTTGAATTATTAGAAAGATCTTATTAAAGACAAAATTATATGTTTGTAATTAAATGTATAAGTGCTTTGAAAAATAGTCCTTTATCAAACACATTAGGATTATTAGGTACTTAGTATTAAACACTTATTACATACTTAAGTATTAAACACTTATTAGAGGGGGTCGGGAAGATGGTAGCCAAACCAGTCAGATTATGCAAGTATGGTGTGGGTGAGTGAGTGAATGGAAAATTTTGTGTACGTGCTGCTGAGTGAGTGGGCATGTGAGTGGCTAACTGAGTGAGGGCTAGGGAGCTAGCAGCCAGGGCTCTCCTGGTGCAGTGGCTGGTGCCCCAGCTACTCAGCTTGGACCCTATCAATTCCTGGGACGCAGAAACCAAGCGCCTTTTTTTTTTTTTTTTTTTTGAGTTGGAGTCTCACTCTGTCACCCAGACTGGAGTGCAGTAGCCGCTCCCAGCCACCTCAGCCTCGATCTTCTGGGTTCTGGCAATCCTTTCTCCTCAGCCTTCCAAGCAGCTGGAACTACAGGTGTGTGCTACCACGCCCAGCTACATTTTTTTAAAATCAACAAAACCCTTCCTGGGAAGAAAATACTGGGAGAGACTGACTAAGTGGGGGCTCATGAGAAAATGGCCAGAGCTCTGGTGCAACAGCTGGTGCTGTAGCATCTCTACTTGGTCCCTGGCTCTTCCCAGGTCAAAGAAGCTGAGTGCCATTTTTTTTTAAACAGACAAAGTTTTCCTGTGTTCCCCAGTATGCAGGATGGTTCAATAGAAGACCATAAACATAATCAAATACGTCAACAGATGCAAAAAGGAGAACCATACGATTAAATCATTAGGTGCAGGAAAAACTTGTGATAAAATCCAGCATCCCTTCTTGAAAAAAACCCTCATGCACCTAGGCATAGAAGGAACATACCTCAAAATAGTAAGTGCCATCTATGATAAATCCATAGCTAGTATATTGCTGAAAGGACAGAAACTGGAAATAATTCCCCTGAAAACCAGAACAAGACAAAGGTTCCCACTCTCAGACCTCTTGTCCAACATTGGATTGGAAGTCCTAGTAGGACAATAAGACAAGAGAAGGAAATCAGGTGTATACAAATAGGAAAAGAGGAAGTCAAGTTATCCCTCTTTGCTGATGATATGATTCTATACCTTGAAAATCCAACTGAATCTGTCAAAAAACCTGCTTGCACTGATAAAGGACTTTGGCAAAGTCTCAGGGTACAAAATAAATGTGCAAAAGACAGTTGCATTCCTATATACCCACAATAAGCAGGCAGAGACCCAAATAAAAAGCACAATCCCATTCACAATAGTGACACACACACAAAATGAAATACCTTAGCGTCTTCCTAACCAGAGAAATGAAAGACCTTTACAATGAGAACTACAAAGCACTGCTCAAAGAAATTCAAGAAGACACAAACAAATGGAAAAAATTCCATGCTCATGGATAGGAAGAATCAACATTGTTAAAATGTCCATCTTACCAAAGGCAATCTACAGATTCAATGCAATACCCATTGAATTACTAATATTATTCTTCTCAGACCTTGAAATGACAAAACAGAAATTCATATGGAAACATAAACAACCACAAATAGCCAAAACAATCCTTATCAAAAGAAACAAAGCAGAAGGTATCACACTTCCAGAATTCAAACTTTACTATAAGGCTACAGTAATCAAAACAACCTGGTATTGTTATAAGAACAGGCATATAGACCAATGGAACAGATAGAGATTCTGGGCAACGTTTCAATTTCTCAACCAACTGATCTTTGACAAACCCTCCAACAACAACTGCTGGGGAGAGGAGAACCAATTAAGTAAATGGTGTTGGACAAACTGGTTGATCACATGCAGAAGATTGAAACAGGACCCCTACCTAACACCATAAACAAAAATTAACTCTAAATGAATCAAAGACCTAAATGTCAAACCTCAAACTATAACAATCTTAGAAAACACAGGAGATATTATTATGGAAATTGGAACTGGCAACCAATTCCTGCTCGAAACCCTAAGTGCCCATACCATAACAAATAAGATAGACAAGTGGGACTTCATTAAACTGACGAGCTTCTCAAAGCAAAAGAAATCAAGAGAGTGGGGAGACAGCCCACAGATTGGGAAAAAATATTTGCCAACTGTATATCTGACAAAAGCCTGACATCTAGGATCTCAAGGAAATCAAATATGCTGAAAGGAAAAAAACAAACAGCTGCACTAAAAAATGGGCAAAAGACTTGAATAGACACTTCTTAAAAGAAGATATATGGGCAGCCAACAGACACATTAGAAAGTGCTCAACCTCACTCATCATCAGAGAAATGCAAATCAATTCCACATTGAGATACCACATAACCCCAGTAAGAATGACCATCATTAATAAAACAACAACAGATGCTAGCAAGGATGCAGAGAAAAAGGAACACTTCTACACTGCAGGTGGGAATGCAAACTAGTGCCACCTCTGTGGAAGACAATGTGGTGATTTTTTAAAGAACTAGAAATTGACCTTCCATATGACCCAGCAATTCCCCTACTGGGAATGTACCCAGAGGAACTCAGATCATTCTACAGAAAAGATACTTGCACACGTATGTTTGTTGCAGCTCTATTCACAATAGCAAAAACATGGAACCAACCATGCTGCCCATTGAGGTTGTACTGATTAAAAATATGTGGTACATATACACAATGGAATATTATGCAGCCATAAAGAAGGGCAAACATATGGACTTCATAGCAACTCGGATGGATTTAGAGTCAATCATACTCAGTGATCTATCACAGAAACAAACAGCAGAGTACCATATGTTCTCACTCCTAAGCAGACCTTGAGCAATCTTCAAAACACTATAAGAAAGAGATTGGCAGTAGTGGAAAACTGCCAGGGGAAGGAGCGTGGGTTTGGCAGTTGAGGGAAACTGCTAGGGGAGGGAGTGGCATACCTCATCAACAAGGGTACCTGCATAATCAACATTTGTATACCTAACCTTGAATTGTACCCCCCATCTTTAAAATCAAAAGAAATAAAAAATAAAAAAACACTTATTAGATACCTAACAGTCTTTGCCAAAACACAGAAATATATAAGGAGCTTTGCAAAAATTTAATTATAAGAATGTTCATTGCAAAGTTACTTATAACTATAAAATTTGGAAATAATTTAAAAAACTAAAACTACTAGATTATTTTAAAATCTATTTTTTTTTCATTTTGAACACACACATGCACACATATACATATATGTTATCTATATATATATGTACATATAAATTTTTTTAAAAGGCACGTCTTTTTTATATTATCATTCCTCTTACAAAGTACTGTCAGCAATTTCCATAATTATTTATATCATTTAAATGTAAATGTATTATATCATAGTTATAGCATATATGTACATATATGCAACATACGAGTATTTATTAAGAGTATATATATTCTATGATGAAACTCATTAAATTATGCACATAATTTTAAATTGTGTACTAAAACAGCATTTAAAGATAGGGAAAATTGTTCATATGTTGTTAAAGAAAAAATTGGGGGCTAGTTTCAATGGCTCAAGCCTGTAATCCCAGCACTTTGAGAGGCTGTGGAGGAAGATTGCTTGAGCCCAGGAGTTCAAAACCAACCTGGGCAACATAGCAAGACCTTATCTCTACAAAATAAATAAAAAAATTAGCCAGGTCTGGTGGTATGTGCCTGTGGCACCAGTTACTCAGGAGATGGAAGTGAAATGATGATGTGAGTCCAGGAGGTTAAGGCTGTGGTGAGCCATGATCATGCCTTTGCACTCTACCATGGGTTGCAGAATGAGACTCCAACTCAAAAAAAAAGTTGTAAAATATGCACCTTCTAAAACAAGAAAAAGTGTATATTACATATATAATAGAAAGAAAAACAAAGTATATACATGATAATATGGAATGGATATAACTAGGTAATAACATCGTGGGTGATGTTTGTTATTGTCTATGTATTTTTTTTTTTTTTGAGTTGGAGTCTCACTCTGTCGCCCAGACTGGAGTGCAGTGGCCGCTCCCAGCCACCACAGCCTCAACCTGCTGGGCTCCGGCAATCCTTCCGACTCAGCCTTCCGAGTAGCCGGAATTACAGGCATGCGCTACCACGCCCGGCTGATTTTTTGATTTATTGTAGAGATGAGGTCTCGCTGCCCAGGCGGGTCTCGAACCTGCGGGCTCAGGCAATCCACTCACCTCAGCCTCCCAAAGGCGCGGGATTACAGGCTGAGCCACCAAGCCTGGCGTCTATGTATTTTAAAAGGTGAACCACACATTTTTGTAAAGAGAAAAAATTACTTAAAAGAATACAGTAAAAAATATATCCATCTTTTTATGAAATTGCAAAGACCAATAAACACTTGCACCAAACTATTTTACAATCTATGTATGCAAGAGGGAAGGTGAATGTGCTTGCCTGTGTTTGAATTATTGACTGGACTTGGTATGTTACTATCTTGTGAACTGGAGAAAATCTTAATTATTAATATTTGAATCATAGCTCTGTGTAGCCTGTTCCTACTTTTATGAATGTTTTCTTAGCTTTAGACCAGAATGATCTATACCAGACTAAGTCTGGATTTCTCCACATTGTTGTAATAGAAATCCTTGTCAGTTCGGACTCACAAGGCTCCAATCAAAACAATGTGCACTCAGTATTTACCTGAACACATGGAGTTAATTTAGCCTGTGAAGTTGACTTTTTCTTTGACAATATGTTGGTAAATTGAGAACTAAGTTGTTTTTAATTCCATTTTAATGCTTCTAATAAAATTTAGAACACAATAAATTTAAGGTAGCATAATTATAATAAACTATAATTATAAAGAAATTTTATTTTGTATGAAATACAGATATGTGACCACTTATTAATTAGAATATTGACTTCTAATGGAAATGTGGTAAACATTACAGTGCTGTATAGTTTTTTTTATTTTGTGAAGGTCAATTGTACATTGTAAATCTAACCTATGTAAATTCCTTGCAGGTAGTTAGTCAAATAAATTTTTAAAAACCAGAAAAAAGAAAATGCATTTAAATTAGGCAGCACTAGGATACAATTTAAATTATATGTGATTTTAATTGAAAACTTGCCTGGAATTCAATTGCTGTTTGGTATCACAAATATATGATATATTTTTTATTGTGGATTTCTTTCTTTTGTTTTTAAACATGATATATGTATAATATAATTCTCTGAAATGATTTAGGAGGACAATAACCATGGATTTTTAAGTTGAGAAAACAGTTATACCCTTTGGATAATGTATATATTGCACATTGTATATATTTAAAAAATAATCCCATACTCAGTGTTAGATGGTTAAGCTTAGTCTAGGATGAGATGAGAATGAAAAAGTTCCCTCCTAAATTAAATGGAAACCAAAGGGAAGTTGTGTAATGTATACAGGGGAAGCTCAGCCTTTGGGATGACAAAAATCTCAAAAAATCTTGACAAAAATCTCAATTATATTATCTGTGTTTCTTTGGACATGGGACTTAACCAGTGTGACTCTTATTGCCCATATCTGAACAATGTGTCTGATAATTCCCACCTTTCAAGAGTGTTGTTTGAATTAAGTAAGCAAAACCTTTTGAAGTGTCTATTAGAGAATATTGTACAAAAGTGAACTAGACATTTTTAGCTATCCTTCTACCCCTTTTTATATAGACACATAGGCATCAGTACTTTGCTAGTGTATATCTATATACTAAACCCTCTCTCCCTGCAAAATCCAATTAACGTTCCCACAAAATGATTCCTTGATAAAAGTATGTCACATTTTGACACACTTCAAAGACTAGTTCTGCACATGATGTTGCATTTGTTGGCCAAATATATCTCAAAATCTGTTGATTGCTTTCTTTCAATAACAAATTTTGGTTGGCTGAGGAAGATGGTGATCAAACCAGTCAGAGTATGTGAGCCTCAGCATGAGTGAGTGCATGGAAAATTTTGCATATGTGTTGCCCATCCTTGGAAGAAGCTGCTGGGAGAGACTGATTGAGTGGGGGCTCAGAAGCAAGTTGCCAGGTCTCTCTCCTAGTGAAGCGACTAGTACCACAACTGCTCTGCTTGGTCCCTAGCACTTCCCAGGGTACAGAAGCCTAGCACCATTTTTTAAAAACCAACAAAGACCTTCCTGGGAAGAAGCTGTAGGAGAGACTACTGGCTCCAGGCTCTGCTTTCCACTGCAGTGCCTGGCCAGACACTGGTAGAAAGGTTTGCAGAGGGAGCCCAGGGGCAGAGCCCCACTGGAGAAGATGAAAGAGGTACCCTGCAACCATCATGAAAATGGAGTAGGAAAGTGCTATAGTTTGCTTACCACAGACTAAGAGACCCCAGAAGGAATATCCTGAAAGCATAAAATTTGGAGGGATGAGATGAGTACTGAGTCTCAGACACCCCAACCCCCACCCTGAATTAGCTGTGGGACAATGGGTGTGACCACAAAAGAACAAGGAAGACCTCCAAAGAGATCAGTGCTCCACATCCTCCATCTTATTTCACTCTCAAAACTACAAGAGACAGCAAAGCTTCCCACCCATAGTCTTGTTTCAAAATAGAACAAATCCAGAGCCCTGAATAGAGGACTGAGAAAACATAAGAAGTGAAAGCCTCTCCCACTGCTACTGAATCATGAAACTAAAGAGAAAAGAAAGAGATCTGTCAAAAATGAGGAAAAATCAACAGAAGACCACAGGCAATTTCAGTGTAAAAAAGAGAAAATACCTGAAAAACCAGACCTCAGAGCCCAAACAATGGAAGTCAATGACTGACACCTGAATACAACAGGGATAAGGGAATGGATGAAAAGAGTAAATAAGACTCAAGAAAGAAAAGATGCAACACTGAAAGAACTTGTGGCAAAGATTTTAGACATAAAAATTTTTCATCAAGGAAATAAATAATAAGATGACAAGCATGGAAAGCAGATTTAATCAAGTAGAGGAAAGAATCTCAGAACTTGAAGACCAGAACATGGACTTAACTTGATCAATAAAAAACATAGAAAGAAAACTAGAAAGAAAGAACAAAGCCTCCAAGAGATGTATGACTATATCGAGAGGCCCAAACTTCACTGATTGGTATCCAAGAAGAAGAAAAAGAAATACCTTGGAGCAAGTATTTCAAGAGATTATCCAAGAAAACGTTCTCTATCTCACCAGAGATATGACCATCCAAACACAAGAGATACAGAGAACCCCAACAAGACATCAACTGAGAGGACCAACACCTAGACACACAGTAATTCACCTACACAAAGTAGGTACAAAAGAAAAAGTCCTAAAGGCAGTGAGAGAGAGGTCAAATTACCTACAGGGGAAAACCAATCAGAATAGCAGCAGACCTACTGGTAGATACACTACAAGCTAGAAGGGACTGGAGTACAATATTCAAAGTCCTCAAAGATAAACAATTTCAACCAAAAATTTTCTACCCAGCTAAGCTCAGTTTCGTCAGTAATGGAGAATTAAAATCCTTCCCAGACATCCAATCCCTAAGAGATTATGTAGCTTCCAGACCAGCTATGCAGGAGACACTTTAAAATGTATTAAGCACAGAAGAAAGAAAAAAAGAATGATCACTAACTTCCCAAGAGAAAAAGCAGAACACAGAATCAACAGAGAATACATCACAACAGTAAACTTGAAAACACTAACATACATCAACCCCAAAACTAAAATAAAACAGACAGAGTAAAGACTTTATAAGAACCTCATGACAGAGATAAGCAATCACATTTCAATAATCAGCCTGAATGTGAATGGACTAAATGCACCACTGAAAAGACACAGAATGGCAAACTGAATACAAAACCATGACCCGAGTATTTGCTGCATCCAGGAAACTCATCTCACTATAAGGGAGCACACAGACTCAAAGTCAAAGGAGAGAAAATGAGTTTCCAGGCAAAGGGATTACAAAAGAAGGTAGGAACCACAATCTTAATATTAGACAAAACAACATTTAAGCTATCAAAAATTTAAAAAGATACAAAAGGACACTACATAATGATGAAAGTTTCAATGCATCAACAAGAAATATCCATCTTAAACATATTTGCACCCAACACAGGAGAACCAGCATTTATAAAGCAACTACTAAATAAACTAAAAAAAAATATTGACTCTAACACTATTATAGCTGGGGACATATATACCCCACTAACAACCCTAGATAGATCATCAAGCCAAAAAATCAACAAAGAGATCTAGAATCTCACCTTGACACTTGACCAAATGGAGGTTTAATAGATACCTACAGATTATTCCACCCAACAAGCACAGAATATACATTTTACTCACCACCACATGGAACATACTCCAATATCAATCACATCCTCAGCCATAATTCAAGCATAAACAAATTCCGTAAGATTGAATTATTGTCATGCACCTTCTCAGACCACAGTGGAATAAAAATAAATATCAACATCAACAAAATTTCCCAAAAGCCCACAAAGACCTACACACTAAACAGCATGATGCAGAACAATTACTGGGTCAACAATGAAATCAAAACAGAAATTAAAAGATTTCTGAACACAAATGAAAATGAAAAAACATCTTACCAAAACTTCTGGAGTGCCATGAAAACAGTTCTAACAGGGGAATGTATATCTCTACAAACACATATCAAAAAAATGGAAAGATGGCAAGATAACAGTTTAACAAATCACCTAAGGTAGCTAGAAAGACAAGATCAACAAAACCCTAACTTTAGCAGAAGCATCCAGGTCACCTAGGTAAAAGCCCAAATATGGTACATAAAGACAAAAATATCATAGAAAACAATCAACAAAACAAAAAGCTGAGCCGGGCTCTGTGGCTCAGCCTGTAATCCCGCGCCTTTGGGAGGCTGAGGTGAGTGGATTGCCTGAGCTCGCGGGTTCGAGACCCGCCTGGGCAGCGAGACCTCATCTTTACAATAAATCAAAAAATTAGCTGGGCGTGGTAGCACGCGCCTGTAATTCTGGCTACTTGGAAGGCTGAGGCGGAAGGATCGCCAGAGCCCAGCAGGTCGAGGTTGCGGTGGCCGGGAGCGGCCACTGCACTCCAGTCTGGGCGACAGAGTGAGACTCCAACTCAAAAAAAAAAAAAAAAAAAAAAAAAAAAGCTGGTTCCTTGAAAGAATTAAAAAGATTAATGGACCCCTAGCCAAAATGACCAAGAAAAGAGAGGAAAAGTTCAAATAAATACAATCAGAAATGCAAAATCACAACTGACCTCAAGAAATACAGAAAATTATCAGAGATTACTATGAACACCTGTATGGAAACAAACAATCACCTAAATGATATGGAGGGCTTTCTGACATCATACAAACTCCCAAGGTTGAAACAAGAAGACATTGAGACACTAAATAGACTGATAACAACCCAGGAAAATGACTTCATAAGAAAACTACCTACAAAAAAACACCTGGACCAGACAGCTTTCCAGCACAATTCTACAAAACATACAAGGAGGAGCTGATACCAATCCTATTTAAAATATTCCAGGCATTGAGAAAGATGAAATTATCCCCAAATCATTTTATGAAGCTAACATTACACAGATACCCAAACCAGGTAAATATCAAACAAAAAAGAGAACCACAAGTCAATATTCCTAATGAACATAGATGCAAAAATTCTCAACAAGATTCTAGCAAATTGGATCTAACAGTACATCTCAAAAATCATCCACCATAACCGAGTAGGTTTCATCCCCAGGATACAGGGCTGGTTCAACATCCACAATACCAATTAAATACATTAACAGATGTATTAAAAAACAAACAAACAACAACAGTAAAAAACGATTATATCATTCGATGCAGAAGAGGTTTTTAATAAAATCCAGCATCGCTTCTTGATAAAAACCCTCAAACACCTAGGAATAAGAGGAACATACCTCAAAATAGTAAGTGCCATCTATGATAAGCCCACAGCCAGCATATTGCTAAATAGACAGAAACGGGAAACATTTCCCCTGAAAACTGGAATAAGGCAAGGCTGCCCACTCTCACCCCTCTTGTTCAACATTGTGTTGGAAGTCCTAGCTACAGCAATAAGACAAGAGAAGAAAATTAGGAGTATCCAAATAGGAAAAGAGGGAGTCAAGTTATTCCTTTTTGCTGATGATATGATCCTATGCCTCAAAAATCCAAGATAATCTGTCAAAAACGTGCATGCATTAATAAAGAACTTTGACAAAGTCTTGGGATACAAAATAAATGTGCAAAATACAGTTGCATTCTTATACACCAACAAGGCAGGGAACCAAATAAAAAGCACAATCTTATTCACAGTAGCCACATAAAAATGTAATACCTTGGCATCTTCCTAACAAGAGATGACAAAGACATTTACAATGAAAACTGTAAAACACTGCTTAAAGAAATCCAAGAAGACATAAACAAATGGGAAAATATTCTATGCTCATGGATAGGAAGAAGCAACATTGTTAAGATGTCTGTTCTACCCAAGGCAATCTACAAATTCAAAGCAATACCATTAAATTACCAATATCATTCTTCTCAGTCCTGGAAATGACAACACAGAAATTCATATGGAAATATAAATGACTAATAGCCAAAATAATTCTTAACAAAGGATACAAAGAAAAAGGTATCATACTTCCAGACTTCAAGCTTTACTATAAGGCTACAATAATCAAAACAGCCTGGTCTTGGTACAAGAACAGGCATTTGGACCAATGGAACAGGATAGAGTTTCCAGAAGCAAAACCTCAATTTCTCAACCAATCCATCTTTGACAAAGTCTCCAATAGCAACCATTGGGGAGAGGAGAATCTATTCAGCAAACAGTGCTGGGAAAGCTGACTGGCCACATGCAGAAAACTGAAACAGGACCCCTACCTATCACCATACATAAAAATTAACTCTGAATGGATCAAAGACCTAAACGTAAACCCTCCAACTATAAGAAGCTTAGAAAATGCAGGAGACACTTTTTATGGAAATTGGAGCTAGCAACCAGTTTCTGATCAAAACCCCAAATGCCCATGCCGTAAGAGATAATATAGACAAGTGGGACTTAATCAAACTGAAAATTATCTGCAAAGCAAAAGAACCAATCAAGAGAGTGGGGAGACAGCCCACTGAATGGGAAAAAATATTTGCCAACTGTATATTTGACAAAGACCTGACATCCAGGATCTACAAGGAACTCAAACGTGCGAAAGGAAAAAAACAGCCCCGTTAGAAAATGGGCGAAGACATGAATAGACACTCCTCAAAAGAAGATATATGGGCAGACAGCAGACATATGATAAAGTGCTCAGCCTCACTAATCATCAGAGAAATGCAAGTCAAAACCTCATTGAGGTATCATCTAACTCCAGTAAGAATGGCCATCCTTAATAAAACAAACAACAACAAATGCTGGTGAGGGTGTGGAGAAAAGGGAATGCTTCTACACTACTGGTAGAAATGCAAACTAGTGCAACCTTTCTGGAAAACAGTGTGGTGATTTCTGGAAGAACTAGAAATTGACCTTACATATGACCCAGCAATCCCCCCACTGGGAACATATCTGGAGGAACTCAAATCATTCTACAAAAAAGATACCTGTGCACACATATTTATTGCAGCACTAGTCACAATAGCAAAAACATGGAACCAAATGTGCTATCCACTGAAACTGGACTGGATAAAAAAATGTGGTACATATACACCATGGAATATTATGCAGCCATAAAGAAGGACAAACATAGGGACTTCACAACAACTTGAATGGATTTAGAGTCTATCATATTCAACGATCTATCACAGAAACAAAGAAAAGAGCACCACATGTTTTCACTCAGTGGGCCCTGAACAATTACCATAACACTTTAAAAAGTGATTGGCAGTCGTGGAATACAACTGGAGTGGGGTGGGGGGAACACAACATTAGTAAGAGGGTACCTAATCTCAAACCAGCTATGTGGGTACCAAAGAGAGGTCCAAACTTTACCTGTATGATAACCACTTGTATACCTAATCCTGAATTATACCCCATACCTTTAAAATAAAAACAAAATTTCACATTTATATTCGTTTATAATCAATGTGTTGATTCCTAAAAGATCTGAAAATTGGCCTGCCATATGACCCAGAACTCCCCCTTCTGGGGATATATTAGGAAGAACTCAAGTCGTTCTATGAAAAAGATATCTGCACATGCATGTTTATGATACCATTATTCACAATAGCAAAAACATGGAATGAGCCATGCTGCCATCAAAAGTAAAGAAAGGACAAGCTGGGCTCGGTGGCTCAGCCTGTAATCCCAGCGTTTTGGGAGGTCAAGGTGAGTGAGTGGATTGCCTGAGCCCGTAGGTTCGAGACCTACCTGGGCAACTTGGCAAGACCTCATCTCTACAATAAATCAAAAATTAGCCGGGTGTGGAAGCACGTGCCTGTAGTTCCAGCTACTTGGAAGGCTGAGGTGGAAGGATTGCTAGAGCTCCGCAGGTCGAGGCTGCAGTGACCAGGAGCGGCCACTGCAGTCCAGTCTGGGTGACAGAGTGAGACTCCAACTCAAAAAAAAAAAGGGGGGGGACAAAATTATGGACTTGGATGGATTTAGAATTTATAATGCTGAGTGATGTATCACAGACGAAGAACTGAGTACCACATATTCTTACTCATAAGTGAACCCTGAACATGAATCATAATACTATAAGAAAAGGATTGGCAGTAGCAGAACACTGCCAGGCGAGGGAAAGGGGAGATCAATAAGGGTACCCAATCTCAAATCAGTTGAGGTGAGGTCCAAAGGGAACCCAAACTTTACCTGTACGATGGCTGTTTATCTACCTAATTCTGAATTGTGCCCCACATCTTTAAGAATAAAAAATAAGACCAAAATAATTTTAATGCTTTTGATTTTAGTCAACACCACTGAAACTTTTAAACAGCAGCTTCCCTATTTGAGTCTGTATTTTGGTTTATCCTTGAGTAGCTAGACTATTTCTTGGAGTTTTTTGTTTTTTTCAGGGAGTCTATGTAGAGGATACTTTTCTGAAACTTTGCATAGATAGAAATGACATTCTATTGTTTTTCACACAATTAATAATTTGCCTGAATATAGAACTCATGTTTCAACTTTTTCTCATGTAGATTCTATGTAGACATCTTCTGCTGTATAATTTTGTGGAGAAGATATCAGAAGCCAGTCAGAATTTTTGTCCATTGTAAGAAAGTTTTGCCAAAATTCTTATGAGATTCTTTACTTGTACTTACAAAGTATTCATGCATATAAAATTAGTTTGTATATATAGTTCTGTATATATATATATTGTAATTTCTATAGCTAAAGAATTTGTCTATGTGTTTCTCTTCATTAAGCTTGTTTAGGTGTTTTTCTCTTCGTTAAGTATTAAAAACACTCAACAAAATGTTTTGAGGTCAAGCCTTTCTGTACCTTAGAAAGATATTCTTTCCTTACATCTTTATTTTTTTCTGGTTCCTTTGTTCTGTACTATTGTTCACAAATTAATTATTGTGTATTAGGTCTCTAAAATATTTTTAACTTTTATTCTTTCTTTTTTCTCTATTTTTCATTTTTCTAAAACTGAAATAGGATCTTACATTTACACTATCAATTTGATTTTTCAGACTGAGCCTAACTACTTCTAATGTAAATTTTAATTCTATCTGCTTGTTAGTATTATTTTGGATTTCCTTATCTTACACAATTTTCTTTATATTTGTCTGCTGTTGTCACTACTTTATTTCAGGCTCTTGTTTGGTTTAATCATATCTTTTTCGTTTCATACATTTTATATTGTTGTATAAATATTGTGGCAAAATGAAAAACCTAGTTTCTGACTTTTGTGTATTTATTTTTTAAAGATTTAAAGTATGCTTATCTTTGCATTGTATGCTATCATTTCTATTTGTATGCAGAATCATTTAATAGACAATATTCTGTTCAGTGATTTTTTTTTAAGAGGTTGTTTATGTAACTACTAGAGTTGTCCAAATGCTTCCTATTTAGCCATATATAGGTAGCTAGCTATTTCTTCTAATCTTCTCACTCTCCATTCTCATTACCGTTTGAATCTCCTCTTATCTTCACATGAATTGCTAATAAATTGATATAAATGTGCATGATCATCTCAGACAAGGCGGATTTGGGAACAAAACAGAATTGGGTAGTTCATGTAGGGAAATGTTCTATTACTTACTAGATTTTGAGTTGAATCAACTCTTTCACCAAACTTCCTTTGTGTCCCAGCATCTCATTCAGATACAAGCTATGATTGATCCTAGATTTCTTAATATGTGATGCTTTAAACATTATTTTACTATTATACTATGATTTGAAATATACTACTATAACAATAATATGAATAAATTATTTGAATATAAAAACACTCATAATATCCACTATCCTATAGGTGATTTCACATTTTTGCATAGTTTTCCACACGTTTTAAGTAATCTTTTAGAACTTTATGTAAAAAAGTAAATATATGTAGTATTTCCCTAAAAGTAATCATAAATAAAGAGAAATGCAGGTTCGTGTTTGTCCATAAAATAGGTGTGAACCATGGAAAAATTGATTCAACATTGTCTAAACAGAGTCGTATCAACCTTTCCAACTATATAAAAACTATGCTATTGATTGTTGAAACTTAAGTAACTAGACATGTAAGGAACTGCAGAAAACCTGACAAAATGTTGCCTTGAATGCTGTTGTAAAAATAATTGAATGGCATCAGAGACATCCTAATATTCTGTGTCTACAGTCTATAGACACAAAAGAACATCACCAATGAAAGAAAAATGAATGTGAACCAATGTTATAGGTCATTCCAATTGAATCCTGTCTTAGGTCAAAATTGGTTTGCCATGTCTTGTTTGTGAGAAGTTCACTACATAGTGAGGAGTAGGTTTTTGCAATATTTGATTGAGAATGCAAATTAGTAGAATACATGATAAAATTTCTGTTCAAAGACAATTAAATAGGAAGGTCTCTTCCATATCTCCTAGATTAAAAGGGGGCTTGTTCAAATAACTTTATGGTACTGAAACAATGAAAAGAGGGAACTGGTAACACTAATTAGGAAAGAAAGACTAAAATTGAAATGGTCTAAAAGGTTTATTCTGAAACAGAAATGTGGGTGGACAGTGGAAAGGATACTTTTCTTTTTATAGGTATAAAATAGAAATTTTTAATTTATTTTGCCATATCAATGTACACATTTTTCCTATAACTAAGAATAAATTAGATAAGATAAAATAATTGTAATGATGTAATTGAAGTTTGAAAAGAAAAAGAATACCCTGGTATAATTCTATTATTTCAGCAATAATAGAATTGCTAACTTTGCTTTATATGATATAGAATGCAAAGGCTATATGTAGTTTGGGGCATTTTTGCTTTCTTAGGAAATGATGGATGGCAGAAGTATGCAAAACATAGCTTGCCT
Source organism: Carlito syrichta (assembly GCF_000164805.1). Taxonomy (NCBI): domain Eukaryota; kingdom Metazoa; phylum Chordata; class Mammalia; order Primates; family Tarsiidae; genus Carlito; species Carlito syrichta. Next base: position 44,958 of record NW_007259182.1, on the reverse strand, counting down.
CATATTATCTTTAAAAAGTGATCTGAAAACTGATACCACTCCTCCTCAAATAATTCCTGCCTGCTTATTTAGTATCTTGAATCACACCATTCAAAAGCAACTTGTGGGTTTAGAAAGAAAAGCTCATTTTGAAACCTTTTAACATTGAATCATATATACATGCTGTAAAATATATAATATGTATATATATATCACTTGAAATAGTGCAAACAGGAATTTGGAATAAGAATAACAATTTGGGTGAGAAGTTAAAAACTAGAACTAAAAATCTATGAGCATGTGTTCTCAGGAAAAATATTTTAAAACACAAAGATTACTAATTGCAGTTTCAGTGAAATTTTTCACAAGTTGCACATGGCTAAAACAGGCCTTTGTACCAACACATTAAACTGTTGTTTTTCACTCTGAAAGATTCAGTGCTAAGAAATTATTTTATTTCTGGCAGTTACTATACTTATAAATTTAATGAAACTTTAAAATCTAAATTATTTGATAATGTTTCCTGCAACAAGTTGGAAAGCATTATTATTTAAGGGATTCTGGGCTAGACTCGGTGGCTCAGCCTGTAATCCCAGCACTTGGGAGGCCTAGGTGAGTGGATTGCCTGAGCCCGTGGGTTTGAGACCAGCCCGGGCAAATTGGCGTGACCTCGCCTCTACAATAAATAAATAAATAATTAGCTGGATGTGGTAGCGCGCACCTGTAGTTCTGACTACCTGGAAGGCTGAGGTGGAAGGATTGCCCAGGACGTCGATGCTGGAGTGGCCTTGAGCATGCCACTGCACCCCAGCCTAGGTGACAGAGTGAGACTCCAACTCAAAAAAAAAAAAAAAAAAAGAAAGAAAAAAGATTCTGCAATAACTATGCCTACTTAGATGACTCTGATATTATTCTTCTAAACTTTTATTTTAATTAGAGAAATAAAAAAATTAGAACTTAAATTGTTCACTAGAATCTTTTTAGCTAAAAATATTTTGAGGGTCCAAATTCCTTCCTAGACAAGCAGGAGATCAAAGGCCTAGCCTAGGATATTGTTCTGGAAACTAGGGCTAGTCCTGAGAGTGGGATAGGAACAGGAACAGGATCTTGAAAAAAAAATATGGCCATTTTGGGGGAAAATATTCTGTAGAAATACTGGCAAAAGATTACAAGAGCATGCTGTTGACTAAAATCCAAAAGGACCATGCAAAAATGTGAGCTTTGTAGTCAGCAAGACTTGAATGGATAGGTTTAGGAGGGAAGAGGAAAAGGAGTGAGCATCTGAGGCATAGATGAAAGAATGATAAGAGCCTTAAAGGCATGTGCTGGCTGCTTGTATACCTTGTTTTGAAAAGGTAATTAAAGGATCTATTCATGTCCTTTGCCCACTTTTTGATAGGATTGTTTGCTTTTTTTTCCTTTCAGCTCCCTTGAGTTCCTTGTAGGTCCACGATGATAGGCCTTTGCCAGATACATAATTAAATATTTTTTCCCATTCTGTGGGTTGTCTCCCCATTCTCTTGACAGTTTCTTTTGTTGTGCAAAAGCTTTTCAGTTTGATGAGGTCCCACTTGTCTATCTTATCTTTTATGACATTTGCTTTTGGGGATTTGATCAAGAATTGGTTGCCTACTCCAATGTGCATACGAGGGTTTCCTACATTTTCCTCTAGGATTCTTATAGTGTGAGATTTTACATTTAGGTCTTTGATCCATTTGGAGTTGATTTTTGTATATAGTAATAAGTAGGGTTCCTATTTTATTCTTCTGCATGTGAACAGTCAGTTTTCCCAGCAACATTTACTAAATATGGGTCCTTTCCCCAGTGGTTGTAATTGGTGGCTTTGTCAAACAGATACATGAAAAAATGCTCAGCCTCACTAATCATCAGAGAGCTGCAAATCAAAGCCACAATGAGATAGAACCTAACTCCAGTAAGATGGCCATCATTAATAAATTAAAAAACAACAGATACTGGCAAGGGTGCAAAGAAAAAGGAACGCTTCTACATTGTTGGTGGGAGTGCAGACTGTTCAATCTCTATAGAAAGAGTGTGGTGATTCCTAAAAGAACTAAAAATTGACCTTCCATCAATCCCTCTCCTGAAAATATACCAGAAAAACATAAATTGTACAAAAAAGATACCTGCACACACATGTTTATAGCTGCACTATTCATAATAGCAAAAACGTGGAACCAACCATCAAAATATAGACTGGATAAAGAAAATGTGGAGCATATGCATGATGGAATACTACACAGTATTTGAACTCACAGAAAACTAGATGGAGTTGGAGACCATTATGCTTAGTGATCTATCACAGAAACAAAGAATTGAATGCTGTATAGTCTCACTATAAGTGGACCCTGAACACTAGTCACACTGGCACAAGGGAGGGAGTGGCAGTCACTGGGTATTGCCAGTAGAGGAACGGGGGGACATATATCAACACAAAGGGTACCTGGTCCAAAACCAGGGAAAGTGAATGCCAATTGGAGGTCCAAATTTCACCTGCATGCAGCCTATTTGTGTATTTGACCCTTATTTGTACCCAGTATCTCTAAAATAAAATAATTTTTTTTTAAAAAAAAAAAGGATGTGCTGACTCAGCCACTGTTATCCAGACTAAGGATCAAGTTCCCAACTTCGTCCCCACTTGGGTTTCTGAATTAGATCTGTTGTGATATCTACAGCCTGGACTGAGCAAGAGGCAGCAAAAAGTGTAGTAGATTTTCACAGTGTCCCTGCAGTTGAAAAAATCAGTGAATTGACAATTTCCATGCCTTTAATTTGAGTTTGAATATATCAACTTACAAATTTAGCTATAACTGTAATGCCTTATAACAGAAAGTATATCAGAAGGCCAAGAGATTTTATAGTGTGGTTCATTTCCCACTGATTTGTCTGAATTGCAGGGAACACCCTGAATTTGCTTTTGTAGTATTTTAATCTCTATTCAGGAAAATTTTAATTATGTCTCTGATTATGGCTCTTGTTACAGCTGTACTGAATTTTCAAGGTTAGATCATGGGTCCACATCCCCCATTTAAAAATTTTTTTCATATTGCTTTTTTTCTTGTTTGACTATTTTCTCTTTATGTTTTAGGACTAATTTTTCTGTCAAATCAGATTTGTTAGGACAGAGTTTAAAGTCAGATGGACTCCTCTCAGTCCAGTCCGAGCAGTGCCCTTTCAGTTTCTTTTCTTGATTCCATTTACACCATCTATAAACCAGGAATTATAGAAAGAATTTCAGCCCCTAACATTTACTGTTTCTTCAGATTTTCATGTTGTATGTATGCTCTTTCCTATAATGACATTGCCTTTTGCCTCCAGTAAACGTTCATTCATTTTCCACTCTTATTTAGAAGCAATCAGAGCCTCCATACCTATAACTATGTCTTAAAAATGGACCACTTGTGGCTTGGTTACAAGTATGATAATGGATCTCATGTAAAAACAGCTGTTCTACCTCTTGTCCAAGTGCTTGAAATTTCCTCAATTATAATCTCATTATCCTTTAATTAAAAATGAAAACCTTTTTAGCAAGTGTAACACTTTCCATGTAAGACACACTAGTTTAGCTAGAAGAGAGAACTTGAAATGTTCCCAAAATATGGAAATACTCAAGGTGATGCAGGACCCAAATACAGACTTGACCCTTACACATTTTATGCATGCAACAAAATCTCACATGTTCCATAAATATGTAAAATATTAGGTATCAATAAAAAAAATCTGTTGACCCCTCTGTGTCAGGTACTGTACCAGGTATTAAGGATAAAGAGACATAGTAAACATTGTCCTTGTCCTTCTTCTTCTACCAAGGGATAACACTGTAATACTGATAGAGAGAATATAATATGGTAAGTGCCCTAAGAGAGGGTCTTGACAGTACTGAGGAAGAATCAAACGGGCAGCATCTCATGGCATCTGGCAGCAAGACCTCAACAGACATATCATTAAATCTGATACTTGAAAGATAGAGATACAATTTCCAGGCAGAGATTGAAATAAAGGGCTTCCAGGCGAGGAAATAAACAGGTAAAATAGCGTAAAATATTTAAGTAATAGCAAAAAAAGAAAGAAAAATAGAAGTAACTGAGACAGGATAAGTAGGGGCAATGGTTAAGCAGCACATATAGTAGAGAAAGTATTGGATTGGGCATTTAAAGACAAGTTAAACAAGTTCATTAACCTTCCTGGGGTTAACTGGCCTCAAAGAGAAAATAATAATGGGGTCAGATCAGATGAACTCTTTTGGAGATGTGTTTGTGTGGCTAGATGGAGGTAGGCTTTAGTTTAGACAATCCTTTCCTACTATGTTTCATGTACTGTGTTAGGTAGAAGGAAGATAATTCAAAAAGTGTAAAAAAAGGAGCAGTCTAAAATAAAATTTTAGATACTATAATATTTTATGCCAAGGTATTTATACATCAAATGCAAAGTGACATTAACTAGAATTCACTGACTCAGCAACTCATGAGTGATCAGAAAATTACTAAGTGCTAGATGCTAGGTTAGGCACTGAAAATGTTAGAATAAGCTTTCCCCCTAAATCTGAAGAGTTTATTTCAGCCAGACACCATGGCTCATGCAGTTTGGAAAGCTGAGGTGGGAGGATCACTAGAGGTCAAGAGTTTAAGACCAACCTGGGCAACAAAGTGAGGCCCTATCTTTACAAAAAAAAAAAGAAAAAATTAGCCAGGCATAGTGACACAAGACTGTAGTCCTAGCTATTTGGGAGGGTGAGGCAGGAGAATCGCTTCAGCCCAGGAGTTCAAGGCTGCTATAAACTATGATCATGCTATTGTACTCTAGTGTTGGTCATGAAGCAAGACTCTGTCTCATAAAAAATAAAATAAAATAAATTTTAAAAAATTTTAAAGTTTAGTTGGGATGACAAATAAATCTGTGTGACAACATGATATATAATATAACTGGAAATGTGCATTTGCAATATTATAAAATAAATGTGATTAATACTAGTGGTGATAGGGTTCAACATTTTTTAGTACTTCATATGTGTCAAAAAGGCGCTAAAACATTTACCATGTTCTAATTTAATTTTTCTAGGAATCCATCATATTGATATTATCAATATTATCAATTTCACATTATGAGAGAGAAGACACAATAAATAGATTACACTATATTTAGTCTTTGTATGGAACTTTGAGAAATTCAAACCTAGACCCAAATGAGAAAATTTCTCCAGTTAGATTTTCTTAGTCCAAAGTAACAGTGAAGAACAACATTCTGAAACTGTCACCTTTCAGAGAAATGGGGAAGAAGCTTTACTCTACACAAACTACAGTGGAACATGGATGAGAAATACTAGTAAAAATCTACTAAGGAAAATGCTACTATGGAAGGTAGCTTTGTCACAGAATAATGATCCTGTACAAATTAAGCAAGTGTATCTTCCATATGTGATAGTGCAGTCTTTCTCAAACTGTAGTATGAGGACCTCTGGGGAGGGATCTTAGGAAGAATTCTCAGAGGTTTGTAACTTCTCAATATCGTACATGTCCATGCTTTTATTTTGATAAGCTTACAAATGAACACATGCATATTTGAGGCTCATCTCAACAAACAAGTTGTATCCTAAGCACTGTGTGGTGCTTGCATTTATTATTGTATAACAAAAAATCTTTTTAGCATGAAGTAGGAATATTTTAATGCAATGGACCATGAGATAAAATGACAGAGATGTTCTTAGTATGTACCTGGGGTGTTCCTAGTAGGTGATGATCAAATGACATTATGGTACACTGTACAAGGTTTTACAGTGGCTTGTATTGAGAAAAGTGAGGGGGAAAATGACTCATTACATGGTTCACATTAACATGTTAAAATCAATAGGGCCTACTCTGTAGCAGATAATATTTTTGTCTCACTCTAAGCAGTAACTTTATTTCAACCCTTTATTTGCATAATTAGATAAATGTTCTTGAGCTAAATTGAGTTTTGGTGGTTATTTGTAGTTATTGTGTACTTTTTGTTACTTTAGTTTTATAAGAATTGAAGACAAAAGTAGTTCATTTAAAAGATTATGCTTCCATATATCTAAGGAAATCTGGGTGGAAAGTATGTTTTCTCCTTTAAATAGTTTTTACATTTATTTTTTATTTTTTTGAGTCAGTGTCTCAGTCTGTTGCCTAGGCTGGAGTGCAATGGCATGATCGTGGCTCACTACAGCTCAACTTTCTGGGCTCCAGCGAACCTTCTGCCTCAGTCTCTCAGATAGTTGGGACTACAAGCATGCACCCATATGCCCAGCTAATTTTTTTTTTTTTTAATTTTTGGAGAGATGAGATCTGTCTATGTTGCCCAGGCTGGTCTTGAATTCCTGGGCTCAAGCAATTCTCCCACCTTGCCCTTCCAAAGTTGTTGAAAGATCACAAAGGTTAGAATTAAGGAGACATTCAAATTCTGATTCTTCTGCACTTTAGCTAAGAGTTAAGTTCTCTGAGCCTGTGTTTTCTCATCTATCAGAATGATAATAGCAACCTTGATGAATTGTTAAAGAGGTAGTAGGCAAAACTTGGTGCGGTCAGTCAGTGTATTCTTGTTTTCTTCCTTTCTTTACTTTCTTTACACTGAACTCACATTTTTCTATCTAAATATTTCAGTAGCAACCCATCAAGAAATTATGGGCCATAGAGTAGCAACACAGTGCATTTCAGTCCATTTAGTCCCAATGGAAATTATGTGAGAAAGGGTGTGGAAGACATGGCTTAAAGCATTGGAATTATTTATAACAGTAAATTACCTATGTTCTTTCTAGTCCCAAAAAGCAAAGGTAATCAGGATATGTTTAACACCTGCTTCCTTATGTTGAGCTAGAAGAAATCTCAGGATAAAAATCTTTTTCTCCTCCATTTGATTTTTTTTGTCTTCAAATTAACATCTGCCTTAAATTTTTGATTTTAAGTAATTAGCAATACTGTAGACTTCTATAACTAAATTGTGATTTTAAGTTGAAACATGTGAAAATAAAAACCTTTCAACCTTGAAAGAATAGCTTAGGGAATGTATATACCTTTCATACACACAAATACAGAATAGGAAGTAATAGGTGCAATATATAAAGGAGTTGATGCTATTGATTTAAAAAAAAAATTCTTTGGAGAAAAAAGTCTCCAGCATGAAATCTTTGCTTACAACATTTTACTGTGACACTTCAATACAAGCATGGTGGTATAACAAAATTCTAATACTAACTTTTCAGAGAGTAAATGAGTCAAACAAGCTTATACTGATTAATCTGCTTATTCATACAATGTAGCACAGGAGCTAAATAACCATCATGGACTATTCCATATTTAACTTTTATGCTTCATTATTTTCATTTATTAAACCAATAATCTTTGAGATCAAAGCATTAAAAGGCAATTTGGGTGCTAAAGAGAGGCACTGAATGTAGAATCTATTAGAAGAATTAAGACATGTGTTCATACTGTAGTGGCCGAAAGTTCAATCCGAGAGACCACCAAGAGCCAATTCCGATGAAAGTTCAAGAGGGTCTTTATTTGCAAGCTCGAGCCTGGACCTCTGTCGACAACCAATGCAGCGTAGTACACCCAGAGGCCCTGACTTCCTTAAGCAGATGCCTTTTATGCTTTTACACAAAGGGAGGAGGAGTTTGGGGGGACTTTCCAGTCTTGTTACCATTTAATTGGGTAGTAACCTCTGGTGGTCAGCCCAATTGTGGAGGATTGGCTAGCTTGACTGGGGCTGACCTTGGGTCACTAGCTGGGGAAGTTGTAGAGACATTTGGAAACTTTAGGTGATTTTCCCCTGGCACCTGATTGGTTGTTGCTAAGGAGAAAGTGGGTCAAGGGAAAGGGTTGAAGCTTGAACTGGAGCTTTGCAGTTTTTCCCATAGCTGAAACTTTAGATAGCTACAGGTTATGTTTTAAAGCAGAAAACTAAAATGGCTGTGCTATTGTCCACAAGTCGATTAATATTTATTGGGTTATAGCATGCTCTTAACCTAAGTTTATGGTATACTCTATTACGGTTCTCTCATTCCCCCCTTCTCATGAGGGTAGATTGAATCTAATCTTGGATTCCTTTAATATGCTGAGTTGTCCAGGGGCACCTGTTGGTATTGTTGTCTGAGGACCATAAGTTGCACAGTGTTTATTCTAGCTTTTATAAAAGTTATTAGCTTATTTAAAATACATGAACCGAAGGTTAGCAACAGCAAGAGTATGATCACGGGGCCTATTAAAGCAGACAATAGTGTGGTTAACCAAGGTGAGTAGTTAAACCAACATTCAAACCATCCCTGTCTCTGCTCCCACTCTAATTTGCGCTTAGCCAAACCTTCTCATACCTTAGCCATGGATTCCTTTACTATCCCTGAATGGTCAGTGTAGAAACAACATTCTTCTCCCAGGGCGGCGCAGAGGTCACCTTGCTGGAGGAACAGTAGGTCTAAGCCTCTACGGTTTTGCAGAACTACTTCAGACAGAGAGGTTAGGGATTCCTGTAAGTGTGAAATAGAAGTTTCTATTTTTTCTATATCAGAATCTATTGCAGCCCGAAGGCTACTGTGATGATGGGATTGAGTGGCTAGGGAGACGATACCTGTCCCTGACCTGCCAAAGCCTAGTCCTAGCAACACTGACAGGGTTATTGCAGTAACTGGTTCCCTTTCAACCCGGGGGTACCCTTCTTGTTTCAGCAACTGGAATACGTCCTCCTCAGTGTGGTACAGTATTTTGGGGAGTAACTATACCAAAATGCAAAAGCCCTCAGACTGAGTGAGTACCTGCCCATGAAAACACGGAGTTAAGCCAGTGGAACACATCCACCATCTGTTCTTGGGGGCAGGTGAAAATCACTGGAGACTATGGGGGAAGTCTAGGCACATAAGGACTGGACCCCTGAAGGGGGCTTGCCCACACAAGTTCCTTTCCCAGAGATTGACTGTAGGGTCAAGCTTATTTCCATGCTCTTGGCCCATGGGCAAGCATTAGAACTCAGGCTCGTGGTGTAGTTTCCTATAATTGCAGTGCTTTCATAATAAGGTGGCCGGGGGCTATAGCATAGCATGAGATCGGGCCTGGTGCTATTGAGAAAAAGGTAGGCATTACTTAGTATATCCCAGAGAGGGTGGGAGGAGGCATTCCAGAGAAAGTATAAGGATGCATTTAGTACAGGGGTTTTCTTTATAGAGGAAATAGCTACAGTGTTACTGTGGTGCAGGGTGTGGATGGCAGTAGTGGAGGGCACACTGCTTGGCTCGGGTCTAGGAATTGATTCAGTAGTTGGCTTATCTGTGGGTGGTGTGAACCCCTGAATATGGTGTCCAAAATTAGATCGGGTGAGGCCCGGGATGGCGCTGAGGGTTTGGACTTTTAGTCTAATCATGAAAAGACTTCCTAGACCACGCCATCCTGTTCTAGGGTTGTCATGTAACCTGATTCCCCACGTTTTCCTGACTGTCCAGTCTCTAACTCGGCGTTCCACCGGGGTGAAGTCTATCATAAGGGGGTCACAATAGGAGAGAGAGAGTGTCACAAACATACCCTGAATCTGACAGGGCCCCTTCTTATAACCTGAGGGGTTTCTTTTTATAGTGATTAAGTCATTGGTTTTGGCAGGGACCCAAGGTACGGTGCCTGTGGAGACACAGGCCCATGCTGGGCAATAATATTGGCCAGGGTCTGCACATGCCTCGTCCTGGTCATGGCCAGGGCATACATAAAACTGATACTGCTTGTTATAGCCTAACTTTGAAATTACTTTGGTTACCACGCCAGCCCAGTCAGAGTATTGGTACATTTCCTTTAGGTCACAGGTGAGGGTTGGGAACCAAGTGTTGAGGGGAGCAAGGTTGGAAGTTTGAAAAATTATTCTGTTGATCCCTGACCTGAGGGTTAACAACTACCATGTTAAGTTTAGAGGTTGGTGAGGATTAGGGACTGCCCAAAGGGATCCCATCCCTGTCACGAAGAAGCAGAAGGAGAAGAAGTGCAACACAGTCTTAACTTTAGAGGATTGTCCTTGTCCAGTTGGCTGCTCCATTTGGGTGTGTAGTCTTTCAGCACAGCAGGGGTGTCAGCAAGTTTGACTTGGGTGTGGTGTATCCAAGA
>NW_007259182.1:32350-34670 GCF_000164805.1 Carlito syrichta | reverse complement strand
TTTGGAGGGAAAAAAGGAGTTTTTGATCATCTATGTCTATTAATAGTTCTGTTCTTAGGTTAGGTATGACCAGTGGAGGCATGCCAAACATGATTTCAAAAGGAGTAAACTCTAGCTTATAGGGTGAGTTGTGCACCCTATATAGCGCAAAGGGAAGGAGAGTCACCCAGTCTCTGCCAGTCTCCTGGACTAATTTAGTTAAGGTCTCTTTTAGGGTTCTATTCATTCTTTCTACCTGTCCTGAGCTCTGGGGCTTGTATGCACAATGTAATTTCCAATCCGCCCCCAGGATCTGAGCTACTCCCTGTATTACCTTAGAGATGAAGCTGGGGCCATTGTCTGATCCGATCTGGACTGGGAAGCCATACCTGGGCATCAGATCTTCCAAGATCTCTTGGCTACCACCTGTGCGGTTTCATTCTTGGTGGGGAATGCCTCCGTCCACCCTGAAAAGGTGTCTATAAACACTAGTAAGTACTCGTATCCGTACTTTCCTGGTCTCACCTCAGTGAAGTCCACTTCCCAGTATGCTCCTGGTCAGTTTCCTCGAAGTCTGGTCCCCGGGTTTTGTTTGGGATTGGTTACGTTGACAACCTGACAAGGCTGACATTGATTTACAATTTGTCCGATCATTTGTCGACCATTGGGCATAACCATGTTTGCATGGCATATTAATTATTCCATTTTTCTGGTTCCCATGTGGGTACTTCTGTGCATTTTTATAAGCAGTTGCCGACCCAACTGTTCTGGAAGGATGACATTCCATTTGCTGGTGGTCGTATCCCAGTGTTGGATCCACCACCAGCCGTTTGAGAACATAACTCCAGGCTGCCCATTTATCCATTTTAAATCCTCCTCTGTATAATTTGGGCTTCCAGGCAGATCCGGGGGCCCAGGGTCTGGCAGTGTGGTCACTAGGACATGGTCCACAGAAAGGGCCGCCTTTTTGGCCTCAGCGTCTGCCAGACGGTTTCCCCGTGCCACTGGCATGTCCTCCTTCTGGTGTCCTGGACAATGTATTATGACCAGTGCTTTGGGTAGCCAGAGTGCCTGTAACAACTCAAGGATCTCAGTTTTATTTTTGATAGCCTTTCCTTCTGCAGTTAAGAGCCCCCTCTCCTTATAGATGGCTCCATGAATGTGTGCAGTTGCAAAAGCATACCTGCTGCAGTATAAACATTTATTCTTTGCCCTTTTCCCATGACTAGGGCCTTAGTGAGGGCAATGGGCTTGGCTCGTTGCGCCAAGGTCCCAGCCGCAAGTGGCGCTGCCCATAAGGTCTCAGTCTCTGTAGTCACCGCTGCCCCAGCATACCTGGTTCCGCCCTACACGAAGCTGCTGCCGTCTGTGTACCAAGTTTCTTTGGCGTCGGTTAGGGGCTGGTCCTGGAGGTCTTCCCGTATTCCGTGGACCTGCACCAGGATGTCCTGGCAGTCGTGCAGGGGGCCTTCCCCGTCTGGGTCAGGTGGCAAGGTGGATGGATTCAGAGTCTGAAACAAGATTCTGGCTGGGTTTAAAAGGAGACTTTGATGATGAGTTTGCCAGGCATTACTTATCCATCTGTTGGGTGGTTGTTTTAGAACTCCCTCTACAGAATGAGGGGTGGTGACATGTAGTTCTGTTCCCATGGTGATTTTGTCAGCGTCCTTGACCATAATGGCAACTGCCGCGATGATCCATAGGCATAGGGGCCACCCAGCAGCCACGGAGCCTAACTTCTTTGACAGGTATGCCACTGGCCTCTTCCATGGCCCTATTTGCTGCAACAGCACTCCTTTGGCTATTTCCTTAGACTCATCACAAACAAGAAAAAGGGTTTAGTCAGATCTGGCAGTCCCAAAGCTGGGGCTGACACCAGGGCTTGTTTAAGAGTTTCGAAAGATCTGTTCATGTCCTCCGTCCATGTGAGATCGGACTTATTTTTGGTGGCCTCATATAATGGCCGGGCAAGCTCAGCAAACCCAGGAATCTATAGGGGGCAGAAGCCAACCGATCCTAAGAACTCACGTACCTCTCGTACATTCTGTGGTTGTGGAATTCTCAGTACCGTCTCCTCCTGGGAGTCCGATACCCATCTCTGCACGTCTTTCAGTTTGTAGCCCAGGTAACTTACTTCAGTTTTGCAGATCTGAGCCTTTTTGGCCGAGGCTCAATAACCCAGAGCACCTAATGTTTGCAGCAAATCTCTGGTGCCTTGCAAGTACGCGTCCCAATTTTCTGCGGCTAGCAGAATATCATCCACGTACTGCAACAGGGTTAGGTGGGGGGGTGGGTGTTATGGAACTCACCCAGGTCTTCATGTAAAGGCTTCATCAAAGAT
>NW_007259182.1:28526-31407 GCF_000164805.1 Carlito syrichta | reverse complement strand
GTTTCTGGTGCCTCTGGATCCATTGGGGTGTATTGACAGAAGGCTTCCGTAATACACTCCAAAAATGCGACTGGGCTCTCATTCCCATCCTGCCTTATGTTATATACCTTAGCCAAATTAGTGGGCTTACGAGCAGCTGCCCGGAGACCTGCCATCAGAGCCTGGAGGTAGACCCGGAGTTTCTCCTTACCTTCTGCCGTGTTAAAATCCCACCCAGGTCGGGAAAGGGGAAAGGCTACATTTATAAGATCTGGGTTGGTGGTGGGCTGTCCATCAACTCCCAGAACCAGCTTCCAGGCCTCCGTCTGGATTCTTTCTTTCTCTTCAGTGGTGAATAATACCTGTAGAAGCATCTGGCAATCATCCCAGGTAGGCTGGTGGGTAAAGAGAATGCTTTCCAGCAAGTTAATCAGCAGTCTAGGATTCTCAGAGAAAGTAGCAGTTTGCGTTTTCCAATTGTATAGATCACTAGTGAAAAATGGCCAATAATGCATGGGTTGGTTCCCGGCCTCATCTGGGGCCCAGCCACTCTCAATGGCAAGATCACCATAGAATCGGCCAGGGCCACTCCAGGACCAGCCACCCTGGCGACTCTCCCCCGAGTCCCCGCGGCTGGTCCATCCATTTCTCTTTTCTGCCTCCCCTCCCGCTCCTGGCTCCGCCTCCACAGCGGCGGCAGCGGCGGCGGTGGCTTGGGGCACTGGCGGGGCTGAAGGTCTAGGGGGAGCTGACTGTTATGGGGGCGGATATCATCTCTTCCAAGTTAGAATCAGGGAGAACGGGGTAAAAGGAGTTCTTTGGGGACTTATGGAAGGGATTCTGCTTCTCACGAGGCTGTGACGACACACTCTCCGGCGGCTCCGAAGTTTCCGCCCCCTTCTCCTGCAACGTGAGCACTCTCAATGCCTTTAACGGGGTAGGAAGATAGGGTTTCACCCAAGGGGGAGGGGATTCCACTATATCTTGCTAGACCAGTATATAAGGTAGTTGGCCTGGGTGTCCCTGGGAGCCTCTTTGGAGGATGACACTCTTGACCTGCAAGAGAACACTTGTTAGAAAGGTCCCTTCTCGTGGCCAGTCTACACTGAAGGCAGGCCACTCAGTGGTGCACAAATCCCGGAATTTCTTTTTGTGAATTTCAACACTCAAATTGTGTGCCCTTTCCTTTAATTCTGAAAAGTGATCAGTCATGAGAGTTAACGGCGTTGTCTGTGCCTGTCCCATCTCATTCGTCAGTACTGTCATTACAACAAACACAACCAACAAGATGAAAGGGAAAACGACAAGAGAGACAGTAGCGGCCGCAAAAACAAATCTGAAAGTACGATAGGGGAGAGACAGACCGTCGACGAGTCTGACCTTCCCCACAGATGAAGACCTCGTCTTCCAGATGGGGTCATGGGACGTTTCCCATGAGCCCCAGCTGGCGGCTTTCCAATGTGTCCCCCTCACCTGATGCCGACCTCAGAACAAAGTGTGGAGCTCCATCTGAGATACAGGACACAGATGTGCTAACCCAGGAGCGACTTACCGAATGCTGGCCTGAGAACCCTCCGGACTGGGGTCTCGGGGGTCTCTGGGATCCCAGGAGAGCCCCCAAATGTAGTGGCCAAAAGTTTAATCCGAGAGACCACCAAGAGCCAATTCCGATGAAAGTTCAAGAGGGTCTTTATTTGCAAGCTCGAGCCTGGACCTCTGTCGACAACCGATGCAGCGGAGTACACCCAGAGGCCCTGACTTCCTTAAGCAGATACCTTTTATGTTTTTACACAAAAGGAGGAGGAGTTTGGGGGGGACTTTCCAGTCTTATTACCATTTAATTGGGTAGTAACCTCTGGTGGTCAGCCCAATTGTGGAGGATTGGCTAGCTTGACTGGGGCTGACCTTGGCTCACTAGCTGGGGAAGTTGTAGAGACATTTGGAAACTTTAGGTGATTTTCCCCTGGCACCTGATTGGTTGTTGCTAAGGGGAAAGTAGGTCAAAGGAAGGGGTTGAAGCTTGAACTGGAGCTTTGCAGTTTTTCTCATAACTGAAACTTTAAACAGCTACAGGTTATGTTTTAAAGCAGAAAACTAAAATGGCTGTGCTATTGTCCACAAGCTGATTACATATTTATTGGGTTATAGCATGCTCTTAACCTAAGTTTATGGTATACTCTATTACCGTTCTCTCAATACTACTCATAAAGTATGTTCTGCTAAATGTTTTGTGAAAGTGGGTGAGAACAGGGAAGGTTCCATAGAGTTGGTTCTTTGAGCAGAACCTTGAAGGATAAGCACACTGTAATAGGAATGGAATGCAGTGACAATTCCACATGGAGGGAAGAGCAGGAGAAAAGAGAGAAACAAAGGAAGCTCCAGGTAGAATGTAGGGTTCATAAAGTCAGTTTGAGACAGGCTGAAACTCTGGAAAGCGGGCAGTTAGAGGTCTTAGGATGACCAACTGTTTGAATATGATAGTAATGTATACTAGACTAATATGCAGAATGCAGCAAGAATGATCTCTGAAGTTTAAAACAATTTTAAAAGATACTTTATGACCATTAAGTAATGCAGCTCATTCTATAAACCATGTAAAAAAAATCATCTTATAAATGATAACACGTGAGATCTCAGTTCATAGAAAAAATAATTGAAGTCTAACTGGTGGCAAGAGAAGGGATGGCTTATGCCTACCATTCTGTCATACATTTAGGCATTAGCAACCATGTTATCTCACTAAATTGCCATAAAATCATCCACTAACATGAGTCCCAGGACCAAGTAAAACCTTCTTATACTATGGATTTAAATATGTGTCTTCTTGCTCCTACCTGTGTATGACAAGAAGAAAGGGATTCTTGTATTTCTGTCTTTTTTTTTTTTTTTTTTTTTAAGTTGG